>NC_048223.1:126745159-126946360 GCF_002007445.2 Ailuropoda melanoleuca
CGGGGGCGGCGGCCGGTGCGGGGCCGGGGCCCGCCGGGGCTGTTGTCGGGGCCACGCCGACACCGAGGCACGCGACGCGCTCGGGCTCCGGGCTCCCTTTGCTGTAGCTTCCGCCGCCAAGGCCGCGCAGTGAATTAAGGAGCCGAGGCGGCTCCGTGTCATCTAAATTCATGACGGGAGCGAGCCCCCCGGCCTCCAGCCCGCTCCTCNCCGGGGCCCGCCGGGGCTGTTGTCGGGGCCGCGCCGACACCGAGGCACGCGACGCGCTCGGGCTCCCTTTGCTGTCGCTTTCGCCGCCGAGGCCGCGCAGTGAATTAAGGAGCCGAGGCGGCTCCGTGTCATCTAAATTCATGACGGGAGCGAGCCCCCTGGCCTCCAGCCCGCTCCTCCGCTCGGCAGCCCCGCCTGCCCACGTGCGCCCTGTGCCGGCGCCATGCGTCCCCAGCCCTGCCGCTAATGACCCATCCACTGAAAGGTTCCTGCAAAGGCCCGGGGGCCGCAGGAGCCAAGGTCATCGGAAGCGGCCTGCCCAGATCTGGAGACGGGGGCTCATCGGCGAGCCTGCCCCGTGTGCGTCTCAGCGATGGGCCAAGCGGGTTCTTCTCATCTCCGCTTTGCAGGCATGGAGCTCTTGCTTCCACCTGGAAGGGCAGCCCCCACCCGCCTGCACCAGCCCGCGATGGCAGACTTGATGAGGAGCTCGATTTCTAGGCTTCTTCCCGGGGAGACCTGGGGACGGCCGTGGTGGTGGGAGCTGGCGAAGGGGAACTGGACCAGGATGAGAGCTTGGGAGACTTGGTAGCTGTCTCCCCCCGCCCCCGCCCCGTGGGAGGAGAGGGGGAGAGTTGGAGGAAGGGAACGCTAGTGGCCCGTGCCACCACAGTTTGGGAGGCCAGGTTCTGAGTTGAGGAAGTGGCCTAGAAATAGGTTTCAAAGAATAGGGGCGTCTCATACTCCTGTTGTTTCCTTCCTGGTGATGTGGGTCTTTCCAGAAAGCCCGACTCTCCTGAGAGCAAGTTTTGTTTGCATGATTTTTTTGTTTCATTTAATTTGTTTTTTAGTGGAAATTAAAGAAAATTAAAAAAAAAATGTTCATGCCTGTGTCAACGTGGTGCAGAATATAAAGGGGGAACAAAACCAACCAGTGAAATTCAGCTGAAATGGGAATCCTGAGCCGTCCTGGGGCCATTAGGCCCATGGAGTTTGTGGACACCTGGCCGAGAGCCTTTGCCCAGCGCTAACCCCCATCCTGGGATGGCGTTGGCCCAGGCGACAGGAGTGTCCTTCCCTGACTGTGGCCTCCTGTATGTAGAGTCGTCTCCTCCTCTCCTGCCTCTGTCCTCTGGTGGCTCCCAGGCCAGTAGGGAACGGACG
Source organism: Ailuropoda melanoleuca (assembly GCF_002007445.2). Taxonomy (NCBI): domain Eukaryota; kingdom Metazoa; phylum Chordata; class Mammalia; order Carnivora; family Ursidae; genus Ailuropoda; species Ailuropoda melanoleuca. Next base: position 126,746,534 of record NC_048223.1, read on the forward strand.
TTGGCAGGAAGGGCTCTGGACTCGGCGACCAGGGTCTCCCAGCACAGGCTGTCTAGGCCCTGGTCAGCGGTCCATTTCTAATCTCCCAGAAGACACAACACACAAGGAGGGACACGAGAACTCCCTGAGGCCCAGCGTGGCCGAGTGTGACCCCTCTACGCCGCACGGATTCCGCACAACTCTTGATCTCTACAGGCCTGCATCTGCCCTCCGCATTTGCCGTCAAAGTGTGCCGTGGGCACAAAACGACACAACCCATGTACAGGCGCCTTGTCATGTAAAACGCTGCTGCTCGTTCCCTTAACAGTTCTTCCAGCTGAGGACCCACATGCTTCGTGGAGGCGTTCTCAGAGTTTCCATGTAGCCACTTCTCTGCTTGACCTCATCCGGGCTTAGCTGGTCTTGCGTTTGACCCCCACCCTGCTCCACTGAGCTTTCTGTGCCCTCACCCTGTCTGAATCGTCCCCCGGGGGGACCAGAGCGCATCAAGGCCAGGGGTTCGGGGCAGGTATGGGTGCTGCTTGATGCTCCGGTGGGGCAAGTCCTGCCATCTTTACCTTCATCGAGGGACTTGAGAGAAGAGCCCAGCTCCGGGCTGGAGCTCAAAAGGGGAGTAGATAATTAGGAGTAAAGAAAAACAACCCAGGGGTAGCTGCTAAATTAAATATTCAAGGGCAAAACTTGTAAGTTTTGTACAACAGCTAATGATTGTAATGGTAATTATGGCAATGATGACAGTGGTGATGTCGACCCTAGCTGTTGGGTTTATGAAAACATCGCTAGAAGGTCTCGTTCGGGGAACTGGTTCCTGCACCTCTGTCTCTTAATTGCCAAATCATAACGAAGTGCAAGCCAAGAAGCAAATTCATTGCAAATTGTATAAAAGATTTGGGGCCAAAATGAAGCTGTTAAAAACCACATCTGTAAAAATGGTGTAATTATTATGGGTGGGTAAAAATCTGGCAAGAATTATTTTCTTAAATAAGGCGTAAAGGAGAACAGATGTGCTGTAACTGACACTTTTTTTTTCAGTTTCACGATTTCTGAGAAAAGAAGAAATTGATCTGATTTATCAGATTATCCTATTTATGACAGTGCAGCTAGGGCTATAGAAAACCCTTTTGTCTCATTTTCTTCCTCTGGAAAAGGAAAGCAGTCCAAGGGAACCAGGTGACTTTGCTTTCTGGCAAAGCCAGCTCTGCCAGGGAAAGAGAAAGGCCAGCAGGGTAGGGAGGGAAGGAGCCACAGTGGACTGGGAAGGTCTGCAGGAGATCCAGTGATGGGAAGGAGGCGACTATAAGTGGAGTAGAAAACCTCACAGGCTAAGGAACACCAGAGGGTCAGGTTGGGATGGGAGAAGTGGCCAAAGACAAAGACAGGCGGTTTAAGTCTGGAAATAATTACGGTTCAGTGAAGACAATTGAATTCCATATTACCTTGGTCGATGTCTGCAGTTTGGGGAGGTATTTGGGTTGGGTTTACTTTTTGGAGCTTAGCAACATAAATTTGTTGTCACTGAACTATTAAATACAATGGACGCGTGTTGGCAAAGAGGGTCCAGAGAGGCATGGAAGTTATTAAGGGAGATAATCGTCTAAATGGGCCCCTGCACGATGTTAATATCCCATGACAACACTCAATTGTCAAATTCCGCTACAGTGCCTGGGATGCTACTAACATTAATCCAGAAATTCCTAGATTTATTCTTTTTTTTTTTTTTATTCCCCAGCCAGGAATAGGAAATGCCAGTAAGCTCTGAGAATCTAAGCAAGGAATAAGCTAGGAAGAAGAAAGGATGGTCTCCCATTTTATGAGATTTCTGCCATTAAATCGACAACAAATGCCTTTCACCTACCCTCGATAAAGAGGCAATGTGGGATTTTAATTGGACTTTTGGCTTTTCTTCATTTGATTTAAACCAAGGTAGAATTTCAAACAATAACACTAGAACACCTGGTTAACACGTTAGATGATATGCACAGTTGTAAATTGTGGTTTTAATAGTTGCTCACTGGGGGATTTAAAAGGGTCTCATTGTTCTGTTTGGCAGATATTAAAAAAAAAAATCGCCAACTACTAGGATTTAAAAGCCACACACGTGATTTCAGTGCAACTCAGATCATGAAATTTAATCATTTGACCCGGTTAGTGGCCGGCTTGCACAGGGCGACTTGTGGCCACATGACGGACTTCTCAAGTTTTTCCAAAGTCGTACCTGCTGGAAGGTTAAAGCGATGCGGTCATTCCGTATTTCCAAGAGGAGTGGCAGCGCCTTAGGAGTAGGCATGGAGATGTGGCGTGGTGCTGGACGGGTGTGCACTCACACTTGCTGTGAGCAGACACCCCCTTTGCACGCTGCTGGTCGCTTCCGCCGGGCAGTTCTCTTCTCCCTCTTTTTCGAACAGCACATGGAAGTTGCCCCAAGGCAGGCTCAGGGCCGCTCCAGTTGCTTGTGGGTTTCCCTTTCTGCCAGCCCCTTTCCTCATCAGCAGGGGGCTGGCCTGAATGGGGTAACCCATATTTTAAAGTGACAGTTTTCCAAATGCCCGCAGGACTTTTGCCCTTCCTCCCAGCTGTGGCCCCCACCTTGCCGCTGCCCCCGAGACCCGACCCTCAGAGGGCACAGATGTAAAACAAAGACGATGGTCTGCTTGCTTCCCTCTGGCTGCAGCCGGGGACTTGGGGGGAACCGCTTACAGAGAAGCCCTGGCAGAGGGGGCAGCCCACCGCCTCCCCTCAGCTCCCAGCAGCTCTGTCCACCACAGCTGTCAAGGCCCAGCTTGGGCGGGGGTGGACTGGTCCTGTGCCTGATCCCCGCGGCCTGCGCCCAGAAAGACATCACAAGGAGGAATGGATAAAGGGGCAGAGATGGGCTTCAGAGAGGTGGGGCACCTGGACACCACCTCTTTCAAACCCTATTTTAGGACAAGCAAGTTGAAGGCCAGAACACTGAAGTGTAGCACAGCAGGGGTGGGGCAGGGAGTGGGGGGGGAGGCTCTGGGGCAGAACTCTGGTGTCCTCCACTTTCCCTGCCCTGTATCCTGTGCACGAAGGCCACGAACTGATGCTTAGTCCCTGCTGCTGTCCTGCACGCATGAGGACCAGGGACAGATTCTGACTTCCAGGCTTTCCTTCTGGAAGCTTCTCTGGACCCTCCCCTGCCTTCTAGAAAAAAGGCCTGGGTGAAAAGGGTAAGTGTCCTACTAAGCAGGGGACATTCAGAGACCAGCCTCATACACAGTAGGTGCCCCATTTCTCATATAAAGTGGTGCCTGTTCCTCACACACAGTGGGTGTCTTATTTCTCACCCACAGTGGGTGCCCTATTCCTCACACATAGTGGGTGCTCATTCCTCACACACAGTGGGTGCCTTATTCCTTACACATAGTGGATGCTCATTCCTCACACACAGTGGGTGTCTTATTTCTCACACACTGTGTGCCCTATTCATCGCAGACAGTGGGCGCCCTATTCCTCACACATAGTGGGTGCTCATTCCTCACACACAGTGGGTCTTATTTCTCACACACAGTGGGTGCCTGTTCCTCACAACGGCAGTGCCCAATGCTTGCTGAATCAATCTCTCTGAACGCTCTGCCCTGTGCCCTGTCAGAGTCTGTGTTTGTGGCATCTTTCTGCTTCAGAGGAGAACATGACCGGTGAGCTTGCCGGGAAGGTCAGTACATTCTGTCATATCCTGCTGAGACAAGGAGTTCGGCATGAAAGAGCAAGGCAGTCGGACTAGAAGGGCAACTCGTTATGTGAGAAGTATTGTCGGGGTGAGGGTTGCTCAAGGAAGCCCTAACTGTTGATGAACTGCTGGCCAAAATCGACGTGACTTCCATAGTCCCAGCAGGGAAGGCCGAGCACACCTGTGTGGCCTCTGTTTGCAATTCTTCATGAGCTCCAGGGAGTCGCGTCTTGGCGACTGTGTGTCCTCATCTGGGCTCTCTCGTGTGGGCAGGTGTCGAGGCTCTTCAGTCCTGTCGGCTCAAAGCCAAAGGAAGCCATTGCTGGTCATTTCACTTCCAGAGAGTGAAATACGTATTTTGTGCATTGGATTTTAAAATCCTTACTGTTTTTACCTTAGACTCGGCTATAAGGATCTGAAGTTTTAATAGTGACGTTGGATGGACAAGGTTTCCCTTTGCTTAGTGAGTGGCAGTCTTAAAAATTCCTTGAAAACACCAATGCTCAAAGTCAAGACCCCCCATTACCAAGCTGGGTGGCCTCAGTTTATTTGTTCTATCAGAGCCTCAGTTTCCTTATCTGCAAAATGGGATAATAATATACCTTTCACACGGTTGGTGAGGATTCCATGAGTTACATCTGTGAAGGAGCCTGGCCTAGCTCTTCCCCAGCCTGAGAGCCCAATATAGGCTAGACCTCTATCCTGCCCCACCCTCGGGCACAACATGTGGGCAGATATCAGATAGACAACAAGGATGGTATGCTGCAATGGCACAGATTTGCCAGCCTCTCTTTTGGGCAGATGGATTTCTCAGAGTTATTTAGAACTAAACTTAGCGCCTAAACATCCTTTAGGTTCGAGAGACATCTAATTGATGATGCATTAGCAACGTTGGGTTCTTCAAGACCGTTTCTGGTTGGTGTTAGCCACAATGAGCCATGTTCCTGGCTGAAGGGTTTCCAAAACCAATATCTCATTGTTTTTCTCCGTAAAGTGGAACATCTGGTCGTTTGGGGAAAGTACATCTGGGAGACGTACTGGTGGACGTTTTCAGTGTTCGCCCAGCTCTTGTGTGTTCTGTTGACATTGGCCCAGCCACTGGTCCAAGAGATCCACACTCAGTGGCTGTCTTCAGCGTGAGGTTTGCGAGTCAGCACGAGTCACTGGATGTTTGTGGTAACGAGGGACCAACCAGAGCCAAGGCCCATGGGGTGGAAAGCAGGGAGCATTTATGGAATAGCTGGGAGCTCAGCTTGGCCAAACCGTAAGGTCAGAAAGGTCACTGGAGGAGGAGGCCAGGCAGGAGTGGGGTGACACGGTGGGCACGAAGGGGAGCTCAGCCGCAGACTCTATCTGGCAGGCAGGAGCGTGCCAGGGAGGGGTTAGGGGGGTGGCGTGCTTCGAAGAAAGCCATGACCCAGAGGAACACGGTGCATCTCCTCAGAGTTGCCCGCCCGGCCCTCGGCCCTCGCTGCCCGTGGCTGGGCCTGTGGTGACTCAGGCTGTCCGTGGCGTGGGAGGCAGCCAACTGCCCTGGAAGGGAACTGGGCACCCGCCCCCGAGTCTCCAGGCCAGAAAGCAGCAAGCCAGCATAGTGGGTCACTCTCTGCGTCCCAGTTCCTGACTGGAAAGAGGACTCCGGTTTTCCTAAAGGAGTCCCTTGGCGAAGTCCTGTCTTGTCTCAGCAAAGGAACAGGAAAGCGCTCCGCCCCGTGCTCTCAGGGCAGCTCCTGTGAATGCCGATGTCCAGGAGGGAACTACAGCCAACCCCCAGGGTTAGCTTGGTCAAAATTCCCGAGGGCAGCCCGTCGTGAGGCTCCCGTGGAGCAGGTCGGGGAGAAAGTACAGGTCAGCGCCTGGAGGGAAACACCCACGAACAGCTGAGTAAGATGCCTTCCTGAGTTTAGTCTGGAAGAAACTGCATACACCGTGCACTGTGAGCCAAAGGACCTCAACGGCCCCTGAGAGTCTGTGTGTGTGTGTGTGTGTGTGTGTGTGTGTGTATGTATAGGTGTGGTGCGTGTGTGTTCTGGGCCTGTGCACATGAGTGTACGTGTGATATATGTGTGCATTTGAACCTGTGCAGACACGTGTAAATGTGTGCACGTGCACATGTGTATGTGTGCATATATGCACGCGTGTGTGTGTGTACATTTACTTATCTTATAGATTTCACTGACATGTCGTGTGAGATGCAATGCTCAGTTCCGGGCCAGGTTAACAGTGACAAGACCCACGAACAGAACAATCTGTGGCTTTGCTATTTTCATTCCTACCTTAATATTTTTATGTTAACATTCACTGAAAGCATCTGCATTCTCTCGCTACACCCTCCTAACTGCCCACTTGTCTGGCAGGCACCCAGGTGTCCTGTAGGCACACAGATGTCCCGTAGGTACTTAGGTGTCCAGTAGGCATCTAGCTGAATTCTGATACCTCCAACCTGCTTCCCTGGTTTCCTTTTCTCCCAACCCCTCGGTCCACGACACAGTCTTGGAGTGGTCCTCACATTCCCGTGGAGCCATGTCTTAGTTCTCTATCCCACAAATGTCCCAGACATGGCCCTTTCTCTCCATTCTGCAGCCGCAGCCCTTGGTCAGGTCACTGCTATCTCTGNCCAGATGTCCCGTAGGTACTCAGGTGTCCAGTAGGCATCTAGCTGAATTCTGATACCTCCAACCTGCTTCCCTGGTTTCCTTCTCTCCCAACCCCTCGGTCCACGACACAGTCTTGGAGTGGTCCTCACATTCCCGTGGAGCCATGTCTTAGTTCTCTATCCCACAAATGTCCCAGACATGGCCCTTTCTCTCCATTCTGCAGCCGCAGCCCTTGGTCAGGTCACTGCTATCTCTGAGCGGGCCTCCTGCTTCTGCTCTGCCCCAGCGCCATGCTCTTCCCAAGGCAGTTTTCTGATGACGATGGCTTCCCAGGGAGTGCATGAGCCTGGCCCCTAACTCATGAATTTCCAAAGTTTCTCACCACTGTCGGAATCAGGTGCCCATCTCACCATGACCAGCCCGTGCCTGCCACCCTTCCTGGCCTCACCTGCAAACCAAGATCACTTATGCTCCAGCTAGTTTCCAGAGTTTTCCTGGGCCCTGAATGTCCTTGGTCACCTTTGCCAGTCTGATTCCTTCAGCTCAGGAAAGATAGGCCCTCCCCGACAGCCATCCATGCCCATCCTCGTCTGTGGGTAACGCTTTCTTCCGCAGGACTCAGCTGTCGGACACTGCATTGTTGGTCTGGTTTTTGTCCACAGGTTGAACACAAACTCTGTTCAGGCGAGACATGGTTGTGTTACCTCCCTAGTGCCAGGACCACACTGCCAAGCGTAGGGAATCAGTAAATAGTTGATGAAAAGATACAGGAGAGAAGGAGCCATCCTCTAGGGTCAGTGGGACCAGGTAACTGAGGCCCAGTGAGGGCCAGCATCTTGCCCATGGCCACCTAGCTTCCCTGCTGTAGAGCNGGTAGAGCCCGGACGTAAGTGTGTTTTTCGACTTCTGAGCCAATGCTGCATTTGACAGTGCTACACACAGTATGGGCACCAAGGATTCTACAGCGTTCAGCTCCTAGGGCAGGGAGCCAGTTGGCTTCAGAGGCTGTGCGAGTGTGTCTCCAGCCTCCCCCTCCCCTCCCCCTCCTGTATCCCTGGCCACCCCTGCAGAGTCCTACTCTTTCCAATAGCTGGAAATTCACCTCAACTCTCCGTAGGGAAGCACACAAGGCGATATCTTTAGTTTGGAGTTTCAGAACCATTGTTTTTCACATCATGTTGTAAACCTGTGTACGACCAAATATCACACTGTTTTCTGGATAATTCAGCAAAGCTTCTGTCTTTATCTATCCCGTGGTTATTTCCATGCCGATCTTTTGGACAGAGCACCACACCTCACCTGCCTTGTTTTATTCCTCTCTTCTCCCTTGTAGCGGAAGAATTACTTTTAGCCCTGCAAGGAAAATCTGCAATTTCCCCAACGCGGCACAATTGGGCGGCTGCAAGAGCATTGCCCGAGGTGCTAGTTCTCGGCGCAGCTGTTCTAGAACTGAGCGAGGCGCGTCGGCACAACTCACTTCAAGGCAGTTAATGAATTACGGTCGCATCATTACCTCTGCATGTTGGTTTTAAACACATATTTATTCTTCTCCGGCTCGACGGTTACCCTCCAGAGCAGATCGGGGCTGCTGACGGCGTCTCTGCTCTTTCTCCTTCTCTCTCCTTCTTCTCCTACCTTATACCCTCCCCTTCTTTCGTTTTGTCTTCTTCGCCGGCTTGTGCTCATCCTCCTTCCCCCCTCCTTCCGTCCTTTGCATAGCATCTTTATTTTCATGTGCTGCACCTTCTCACCAGGACAGAGAAAGCAGGGCGGTCCTCACAGGCGGGAAGGGAGTTTTTAGCATCCGAACGCTCCAGGTCTGTGTAGACACAGATCCCCATCGTAGCTGGGCCACCACCTGTGAGTCTCGTGTTTCCGTTCTCTTTCCGGTCTTCTCCAGGGTGGGCCGGGTGAGAGAGCAGGAGAGTGTGGTGTCCTCGGACCTCGGCCTTCCCTTCCTCCCTGGTTGCTGGTTTTCGACGCAGTAAGCGCGAGAGGAGACGGAAGGCACCTGAGTTCCTGTACTGTACAAGGGAATTTAATTAAGAATATACACATTAGAATTTCAGTGGGATTGCCTATTTAATGTTACTTTATTAAGCCTTCTATCAAACCCTTTTTTATGTATATCAGTTGATATACAATTAATCTGTTCTCTGGTGAGAAAAAAAAATAGCACCTCAGGTGGGTGAACAGAGTCAGATGATTGTAATTATAAGCAGCTGTTCACTTGCAGCACCTCTGGCCTACATGGGGGATGCTGTGAGCGACCACTCCTCGCAACAGCCCACCTCATTAGACTTGACCTTCCCAGCTGGGGATTTCATTTGTGTTTTTTTAATGGGTTTGTATACCGCAAATCACAACACCTTATGAAGACGGAGTCTTTGTACCTGTAACAAAAGAGAGCATGCGAGTTTACAAAAAAGCCGCGGCCGCCGCGGGCTGGCAGGGTACCGCCGTAATGCTGGTAACTTTTCAGCCACTGGCTGGGGAAAGGCGTGCCACCGCACGTTCCCAGCTGAGATAAATGCCTTTCCTTGGCTTTGAAGCGCCTCTGCCCAGCGCAGCCACCAGCAGTACAAAGTAATTGCTGAGTCCGGATTGCGCCGTGCAGCACGGCGACCGTCGGCTTGCAGCCCGAGGGTCCCAGCCCCAAGCAGAGGAGCCCCGGCGGCGCCGCGCCCCCGGCAGGTGCCGGGAGCTCACCGCTGCAGAGCCGCCCCGCCGCAGGTGCGCAGATCCGAGATGCGGGTGCCGGCGCCGAGGCGAGGTGGGGGAGTCTTGGAGAGAACATCTCTGGTTTTCTTTTTTCCTTTCCATTTATGTTTGTAATAAACTCACTCTCATACAATTAGCCTCAATTGTTTTTATATCTTCGGAGGCAATAATATAGGCAGCCTGGGGAATACGGCAGTAATCCGTATACCTGTGTTCATTTACCCAAATCACTATGGTTACAGCGAGGGCAAACTGTTTACTGTGAGGATCCGCGCGCCTCTTTCCAGCTACTAATGACCTTTCTGTTCCTCCAATAACATCAACAAACCGGGAGGCTGCCCACACCATTAAAGCCAATTGCCTCTCAAGTTACTGAGGGACTGGAAGGCTCTCTCATTTATTTTCTCTCATCTGATGTAACTCACATGCCACTTTCTTGTCTTTAAAGAAGGGGAAAAACTGTGGATTATTGATTTGCTTCTGAACAGAAGACCAACCTAAAAGCCCCGATGAATTGTCACTCATTATTGAAATTACTGAACACTAATTAAACTGGCAGCTCAAATCCCAGCAGGCCACACTCATCTGAAGCTGAAATTCAGACACTTGGGCAGTGGAAGAGACACAGCGTTAGCAACCACTGGGATTGTAATAAGCTTTGCATTAATTTTTGCTTCTTAAAGGCGCACGGTCCTGTTTGCAGCGGCCCAGTTGTGAAGCCGAAACCGCTTTCCTGTTTTTATGCATAGGTTTTTTTTTCTTTTCCACAGGAACTGGTGATTCAGGTCAGTCTTAGAATTTTGTAGGACAACTCGGCTTTGTTCCCCGGTGAGGAGAGAGCATGTAACCAGAGACACCTGCGGAGAGAGCACCTGCGGAGAGAGCCGCAGGAAGACGAGTCTAGCTGGCAGGCTGGAAATTCAGATGGCTCCAGGAGAGGAAACTGAGTCACACTGGCCGGAGAGCGACCACGCAGGCTTCCTGGGGAAATGAACAATGCCAAACAGCATTTCCAATTCATCAAGTCTGATTTTCTTTCTAAAATATGCCTTGGCCTGTTTTCAGGGCTGCACAAACTCCACATAAATTATGCATGATCATGGCTAATCCACTTCGTTTGGCCTACGTAGTAGCCCCTCGTTTGCTCAGCTTCAAAGGGGCTGGTCCTGGGGAAGGGGCTGGTCCAGGGCTGAGATGGAGAGCTCGTGTCAGAGTCATGGGAAAAAGCGGAGCTAATTGGGCCTCAGGAAGGCCCCTGTACAAGGCCACAGCTTGCGCGGGCAGGGGATGGTGGATGACGGTCTCTTGGCCAGGCATACTCAGACAAGGGTGTCCTGTTAGGACTGTTTCTTTCTCAAGAGATTTTTTTTTTTTTTTTTTAGGAGCAGAACTATGCAAACTGCACAGCGGCTTTATTTGTAAGGGCCAACAGTTGGAAATAACCCAACTGTCCATCAACAGGTGCACAGATAAACAGACTGTGGTATGCACACAAGGGAACACCACTTAGCAATAAAAAGGGGTGAATTATTGAAACATACAACAGAACGGTCAGAGCCAACCTTCACACTGTATTACGAATTGATGTTATCAGATTGCTTTTCTCTAAAGTCATGAAAGGCTGTGCATTTTAGTAAGTATGCAGAACACAGAGCCGAAGAAGTGTTGGGGTCAGGCAGGGGCATGTCCAGAGAGGGTCCCTAAGGGAGAAGGTGACCCAGGCTGTGTAAGCCTTAGGTGACAACTGTAAGTACAGAACCATTTTAAAAACATGTGCTGCTTGGGAAACTTCAAACTGAATTCCCTAGTCTTTTGTCTAAAGTCGTCAGCGCCCGTGCCTCCGGTTCTCATGGTATATAGTGTAGGCCCGGGACTCACACGGGGCCACATCCAGGATGAGGAAGGAGCTCATCACGGCGGTTGATTGTCAGCCCGGAACCTAAGGGGGAGTACTCTGTGATCGTGCAGGCACCACACTCCCGGGCAGCCGGGCCACCTGCTCGCTCTGAGCCTTACCGCCTCCGATGGCAATAAACCGCACAGTGGCATGGCTCTGCAAAGCCTCAGGGGAAGCGCCCGCTGCCAGTGCCGTGGAAAACAGGCCTTTGGCAGGGTTGACGTTTCACTCCCACCGGGGTAAACGGCTCAGAGAATGAGGAAATCAGGCCGTGGCTCCAGGCTGGGACCCCAGGGGCCACGCTTTGAGAGTCCGCTGTCCAACCCTGGGAATGGTACATAAACCTTTTAATCCTCCATGTCCTTGTCTCTAAATTTCTGGCAATTGTGTCACCCTAAGGATTAAATGACATAATCTATATAAAACCATTAGCATAGTATGGGGCCTGTGATAAACCCTGAAAAAACTCTGGGTTTTGACCCTTGACCTTGGATTTTCTCTGTGGCTCTGACGGCTTGCACCAATTATATGTATGTTTTGCTCAGTGCCTTGGCAGTACTCATGCCGGGCTACCTGGCAAGAGTCACAATAGTCAGTCAAGTTGCTGCATATGCCCCACGCACTTTCTACCAGTGAGCGATGGGATCCCTGTGTCTTCTCGCAACATCTCTACGTCCTTATCTGTTTCTTCATCTGTCTCATTAGGAACATGCTAGAGACTAAAGCATGCCTCTCTTAAGAACCTCTGTGCCCGGCTCTGTGCATTCCATTTCTGTTCAACGTGTATCAAGTAAGTGGTATTGTCAGTTCCCACGCCATCCCATCCCCTTGCCTGAGACAGCTTGCAAAACCGTGTTGCAGTCATGATGTTGATAATGAGAATCTGCATCTCCGGAGCCACACTGGCACCCTGAGTACCACCCACGTGTTGTGAGTAACACACAACTCATTTAATCCTCAAACGTAGGCTCTATTAATTATTGTAATTTCACTGACACGCGGCACAAGGAAGCCAAGTTCCTTGCCCAAGGTCACATGTCCGTGGTTAAGGAAATAAAACAAATAAACAAGACATTAGGTCAAAAAGAAAGCAATTTTTTCATAGCAGAATGGAGCCAAGCAAATGTAAAGTAAATAGATCTTGTCTTTCACGGCCACCAGAGTTAGCTCATGACTAAAGGTCTGTTTTCCTGGCATCCAAAGCAGTAAGGGGAATATGATCAGTTGTGAGATTCACCTTGACTCTAAAATGCAAAGATACTGGTTTCTCGGGAGAAGGGCAGACTTTTGTTGTGATGAATGTCAGGACCCCCACCCACATCCATGCTGACACTCAAATAGGGACAGTATGGGCTGGTGGGCATCTCGGAGCCAAAGAATTATACTTAATTATACTTAATGTTATTTCTCTTCTTTTTTAAAGAACAACTACGTCTTTCAAGTCAGACATTTTGTCTTCACATCCACTATTACTTCCAAGTGACCGTGGTATTTTATATAGATCTACCACCAAGCGTGTTCAAAACAGATCACATTGTCGCTTGCTCACTCAGTCTGCCTGTACTCTATACCGTTCTCCCCTTACTGGATGTAGACGAGTGGCCTTTAGTCCAGCATCTCAGCGACAAACCTGAAAGTGTGAATACACATGCCAGCAAAGATTAAATTTGGGCGGACAAGAACCCTTAACATGCTTTTTTTTTTTTGTCCCCTCCTGAACCTTCCTCTCATGCCCACAACATTGCCTAGAAGTTTATTTTGAGCTTATTGACATGCATTGGTCTTAGTCGTCTCTGGCCACCGTAACAAAATAACACACACTGGGCATCTTAAGGCAGCAGCAGCTTCTTTTCTCGCGGTTCTAGAGTCTAGATGTCCAGGGAGAGCTCCTTCCTGGCTCGCAGACAGCCACTCTCTCACTGTGTTCTCATTTGGATAGAGAGAGAGGGAGAGATGGGGTGTGGGGGAGGGAGAGAGAGGGTGAGAGAGGGAAGGAGAGAGTGAGGTCTCTGGTATCTCTTCTTAAAAGAACACTAATGGTATCAGACAAGGGTTCCCCCCTTATGACCTCCTTTAAGCTAATTACTTCCTTGAACGCCTCATCTCCAAATACAGGCACACTGGGGGTTCTGGCTTCAACGTATAAATTGCGGGAGAGGCACGTGAACCTTCATTCCACAGCATGTTCCTAGAAGTTAATTCCTTTATTGTTGTCTCATTATTATTATTCTGTTTCAATGTCAGTCCCTGTCTTTTTCCCCATAATTTATTTATCTACTTATTTTTTGTTGTTTGCCAAATTTCATTCCTTCTCACTATCCCTAAATCACATTACTTGCTTCGTGAAGTTTTGTTCTGTTCTGTTTCACTCTTTTCTTGCAATGCATCCATAAGTATTTTTCATCAGGGACCTGACTTTCTGATTTCTGGTCTGTCTGAAAATTATCCCTATTTGAGCTTCAATATTGAATGGTAAGTGGAATGAATACATAATTTAAGGTCCACAATTATTTTCCCTCAGCATCTTGAAGATGTTGTTTTATTGTCTCCTGTTCCATTGAGGCTGATGAGAAGTCAGCTCTAAGTCTCATGGTTAATTCGTTGTTTTTCTTTGGTGACTCATTAACTAGGTAGTCATCTCTTGAGTTCTTCCATGTTTCTACTTTCACTCCCGTGATTTCTGATTGGTCTTATTTCCATAACTGTCTTCTCCTTCTATAACCACCTAGTCTTTTTGAGTCACTATTTGTTTTCATTTCATATATATTAACCTGTTCTTTATCTCATGGAGGATTTAATAATGACTAATATTGAAATTCCTCTCCTTTTGCTCTCTTATCTCCGGTTAGTGGAGTCTATTGACTCAGCCATGACACTGGATTCATGCACTTGTAACTCTGGTTGGGAAAATCATTTTCCAGGAGATGTTTTTCCTTCCAGCTCTGAGGTATGACAACATCCCTCTGGAATGGATCGGATATCTTTTTACCCACTTCCTGTCCCCTTGATTCACCTGCTCTTCCAGTCACTGTCGAAGCAGCCAGCTGTCCCCAAATGCTGCGCAGATATGTCTTGCTTTCTGTCACCTTGCATGGGGCACCTGTGCAAACTCACCTGTCTGTTCTGACACAGGCACCAACCAGCAAGTGTGAGGGGGTTGACACCCTGTGAGACAAAGCCTGAACAACTGGGGATGGGAAGCAATGGATAAATGCTGCCTTCTTCTTTCCCACAGGCAACAAATTCTAAGGTATGTTCTTCGTGACTCGTCAGTCTCCAGGATTGAGCCACTGTTGCGCACACCAAGGACTGGCTCAATGACACATCTTTGTAATGACTTTCTGAGCTCAATAAGCAGCTTTCTGTCCTGGGAAAGCAGATGACCTAACACAGGTGTGAGGGGTGTGACCAGGCATAGCCACCTGCTTGGTGTTCAGACCCCCCTTCAGCTGTGTCTCTGGACATTACCTGCGATCCCAAAACCCTTGCCTGCCACCCAGGCCAGGTCTGAAGCACTAGGTGACAAGAATCTGGCTTTTGCTCATATGTTCTGAGAGCAGTTCATTGGGGAACACCTTCCAAGAGGCAGAAAATTCTTCCAGCATATGATTGGGGTAAAGGGTTGTGGCTCTGATTTCCCTTTGAGTGGCTATTACTGCTAAGTCTCAGTTTAGATTTTATAATGTACACATTTCTTCTCATACCCAATACCATTTCACCCGCAGAGCTCCCCTGGGGTGCAGACAGTCTGATGATGATTCCCAGTGTAGAGAAGAGACTCCGAGGCTCAGAGACATTCCCAGGTTCCTCTGCTGGTAGAGGGTCGCCCTGGCCATCTCCTTCCCCTTCAGGTGTCTTCCTCTCTCACTCTCCAGTGAGCACGTGTCTGATCTGTGTGTCCAGACCTGTGCTGGGGCAGGCACATGATGCGGGCCCGTCCAGAGGGAGCACACAGTCTGGCTGTGAAAAGAGGACATACCTGGATAGAAAGTACTACAAGTCTACTGGAACTACAAGGCAAACATGAATGACCTCCTCTGATCTCCATCCTAGAGAACTAGCCGAATGTCTGGTGGCTCACAGCAGAGGTGGCCTTGGCAAGTGTTATAGTCTGTCTTGAGGGTTGGTTCCAATAGGTCCCGAAGCACTCGAAGGGATTTTATGGCATTGCCTCATCTTCCTTCTTAAATGAGAGAGACTGTGTGAGAACAAACACACCGAGGAGGGGGGCAAGACCGTAGGGCAGGGCTTGCTGTTAAGTGAGCAGAGATGGGCACAGAACAGACCCAGAAAGAGATTTTTTAAAGACAGAGTTTAAGAATTAAGATAAAATGCAGCTCCGGCGGCTGTTCTGAGCACCGTTGACGGGCGCCTGGAGAGGCAGTTATTTAAGGACTTGAGAGAGACTAAAGGCTTAGGTCTAATCTCGGTGCTGTGCTCAGACTTCCAGCCCGCTCAGCTCTGCGGGCCATGGGCATGAGCTGGGGCGCAGGGCAGGCCGCCATCCAGCTGCGCTGAGCCCCGCAGCCCTGCTGACGGGCTGCACCCTTCTCAGAGTAGGACTTACTGATTGAAAAGTGCCTTGGGGACAGCCAGATATCCCCCCCTTTGCCACCTGGAGCCTCTGCCCAGGACTGATGCTGGGTTAGATTTTAAGAAACCAAATCCAAGGCAGGAGTCGTCCCTTGAGACTGAAGTCCCTTGCATGGCACCTTTGAGTTCTAAAACACTTGACGGCCACCCTCTCTTTAATGTGAGTACAAAGGGTGGGCTTGAAGGATGGAACAGCCTTTCAGAGAGACAATCAGCAAACCATTCTTGAGAAAAGAGGAAATAGATTTTTATAGGTTCCAAGAGAGCTGAAGATTATAAAAAGCAGCACTACATTTTTCCCAGGGCTCCGTAGTGAGAGGGGCCCCCTCACCCTGCAGATGGCAGAAGAGAGCATCCGGGGCTTGGGCAGATTATGGGCTTTCACGGGCGTTGCTGAACTGCTGAAGGGAGGACCACGCTTTGCACATCTGCCACCTCCAGGCCAGGGTTCTCCAACCTTCTGCGGGGGGAGGTTGAAGGGGAATGGATACAGGGAGTCTGGAGCCCACAAAACAACAGTAACAGACAATTCCAGCCTACGTGGTCCTTAGCCCTGGTGCGGGCCGTCTGTCACCTGCATGTCCTCTGAACGCAGGGCCAGGGAAGGGTCCCTCCGGCTGGCTTGGTCCTCATGGTGCATCAGCTGGGGGCACCTCGGCTGGGGGCACAGGTGGCCTCTCACTCACCGGGATGATGACTTATGTCCCTACCTCCAGGAGGGGCTGAGGGATGGGCCTAAGTGCCCCTTCGCATCACAGGGGCCTCCCTGGCATCTTCTCTATCTAGAGATTCTCTAGCAAATTCTAACTTCTGCTCTTATCCATACCTGGTCTCACCCTGATCTCTATTAGTCAGGACAGAAGTCTGCATTGGGGAGAATATCAATTAACTTTTTCCATTAGGACACACATACGCACTGGATATCTTGGCGATGTCTGCGGGATATGTTTAAATAATTAGAACCACAGATTTTGACTTCGAAAGTTCCTTTCTCTTAAGACATGAGCAGATGGGGATTTTAGAAGAACCTTGGCTACCAGGCAAGCAGGTGCATTTGGGGCCCATTCTTCATTATAGGTGATGCCCCTTTGCTCTGGCTACTGCCTCCTGGAAGGCAGGTGCTGGGGTCTTCTGTGAGGGAACTTGAGATAGCTGGGCGGCCGGTCACCTGTCAGGAGCTCCCCAGGGAGGCAGGAGCCTCCATGGGGCAAATTCAGATGAAGACCCAGCGGAACTCCTTCTGTTCTTTCACTTCTACCTGCAGCAGCATCAGAGAAGCCACCACATTTCCCAGCAGCTGGGCACGGGGAGGCCCGAGGGCTCTGGGCCTTAGCCCTTCATGGTACCCGTACCCATCCCTCAGGTCAGTGCTGAGCGAGGTGCAGGTTGAACCAGGGAACACACAGCTCACGGCCAGCACTGTCCAGTAAAAAGGGGACGTGAATCACCAATGCAATTTTACATATTTTAGTGGTGACAGAGTAAAAGTAAAAAGAAAAAAGGTAGGATTGATTTCATATTTTATTTCATTCAATGTATACCAAATATTATGTCAACATGCAATCAATGTAAAAATCATAAATGAGATATTTTAATTTTTTTCCCACCTGAAGTCTCTGGCATCTGGTGTGTATTTTATTTTATTTTTTGAAAGATTTTGTTTATTTATTTGAGAGAGACAGAGAGAATGAGAGAGCGAGCACAAGCAGGGGGAGCAGCAGAGGGAGAGGGAGAAGCAGGCTCCCTCTGAGCAGGGAGCCCGACGTGGAACTCCATCCCAGGACCCTGGGATCATGACCCGAGCAGAGCTGAAGGCAGATGCTTAAGGAACTGAGCCACCCAGGCGTCCCTGGTGTGCATTTTATACCTAGAGCACATCTCAGTGAGACAAGCCTCAGCTCTGGCTTCCCGTAGCAGCCTAGGGCTGGGGGCTACCACACTGGGCTGGACAGCTCTAGTCGATGCTCTTGTTATAATGTTCCACACTTGCCAGCATTCTCCCCAGGGTTTCCCCTGGACTCGACCTCCTGGACAGCCCTGCTCACGGGTGTTGTCTGACCAAATACACTGGAGAAAGCACATCCATCCCCCACAGATCAATGATGCACACTTGCGTGTTGTAGCCAAATGCTTTCTGAGTTTATTAGGCTACAAAATCCTTTTATCACAACACCTAGTGATATACTGCATGGAACGAATGCTCTGGAGCACGCTTTAGAAATCTGGGCTTGAGGGGAGAAAGGAAGGAGACTCTGAGTGAATGTGCTGTTGCTAATGCCATGGTTTTACTTTCTACTCCAGCAACAGAACCCCGACTTACTCATTCCTTCAACAAGGGTTAACTGGGAATTCCCAATGGGCCAGGGACTGGGACACAGATTTGGTCCTCAGAGTCCTTACCCTCAGGGAGCGTCTGGTCTGGTCAGGGAGAAGGCAGCCATGATGAGTGTGGGGTACAATTACAATATGTGCACAAAGAAGGATTCCGAGGTTTCTGGAGGTGGGTGGGGCTGCTTGATTATACAGGGGATCAGGACCCGCTCTCCTGTGCAGGCTTCATTCAGACAGCTTGATGAGACGTGTGAGGATGGAAGGGGGTTATTCTGGGGAAAAGGCACATGGGAAGAAGGCACAGCAGGTGTAAAGGTCCAGAGGTGGGAGCCTGCTTAGCGGGTGGACATGTTTCACAAGGCTCATGGACCACTCTTAATGCCCCAAATCGCTCCCCCAGGAGCACCTTAGGCTCTAGGGCCCCCTACACATCTCCTGGTCTCCAATTTTCCAGAGGAAGCAATCTAAGTGGCTTTGAATCCAAACCAGAACCTCAGAAGTGTTAGAAACTCCACACTGGGGAGAACCTGGGTGTCCCATCAACTCTCTCGTAGGTTCTCGTGCTTCTCGTAGGTTCTCGTGCTTCTGCCTGCAATTTTGGTTTCCTCTCTGCAGCATTCTGTTTTGCACTGAAAAATATCTTTTATTGTTCTCTTTTTTATAGTTTCCTGATTACATATTATGTAGTCCTTGTATAAATTAATATATGTAATTTTTCAGATATAAATGATCTATGCTCACACTTGGAGTTTACTCTGTGTCAAGCACTGTCAGTCTTCTCTTTATAGAAAATTTTGATTTTTTAATCAAAATGCTTATTTTTATATTTGTTTATTTTTACATTAATTTTGATTTCTTAAAGCATTGCATGAAATATCATTTACCTTGTCTCCTGTCTGGGCTGCCTCCTTCACTTGTGGACCCAAGGTAAGTGTCTTACCCTTCTTACTCTGAGTCCGGCCCTACTTTCAGGAGTTTTTCTGATGTTGATTCACTCAATCCACGGTGCTATGGGTCAGGCACCAGCCCCTAGGGAGGATTTGGGTAAGGCATGGAGTAATGGTGGGGGTGCATGGGACTTGCCCCCGTTCCAAGCCTGCCCCCCAGGGCAAGCGCGTCTGGTGCTGGAACTTACACATCTGGGCACCATGGTCAGGGCGCCGGATGCAGTCTTAACCGCTCTGGCTTAAAATGCATCACAGGCGCCGTGCGAGGGGAACACAAGCTCCTCACAGCTCCGCTCCAGCTGGTTGCTCACTCGGCCTCGGTTTAAGGCACAGCTCAGGATTCTAATTTGCACCTCTCAGGTTTAAAGAGATGCTTGTGGGGGACAAGTGTTGNTTAAAATGCATCACAGGCGCCGTGCGAGGGGAACACAAGCTCCTCACAGCTCCGCTCCAGCTGGTTGCTCACTCGGCCTCGGTTTAAGGCACAGCTCAGGATTCTAATTTGCACCTCTCAGGTTTAAAGAGATGCTTGTGGGGGACAAGTGTTGGCTCCAGCATTTAGGCCCAAACTCCAGGTAGCATTGCAATTCTGATTGGAAAGAAATCTTAGGGATTTCTATGCTGTGCTTTCTGAATTCGCACATGGGAGATTTTCAGTGGGTGCTTTCTCTCTGCAGGGATGTGGTTTTTTCCACCTCATCTTTTGCAAACAGAGCGGGATCTGTGAGCTGAATCCCAAGAAAGCGAGGCCGGGGGTCAGGGACAGCGGCCCCAGCAGCAGCCTCGGTTCCTGCAGCTATTACGCCCGCCCAGCTGTCAGCAGTCTCTACCCCTCCTGGGCTTCTGTGTTTCATAATAACGTGGAGTGAGGAGCCTGCCGAAGCCACCGGGGGGTTTGCTAGAGGAGCTGGACCTTCTGTGACCATTAAGCCTCAGTTGGCAGCCTGATTGGGTGATCCTGTCGAACCCGGGTTCTTCGGGGGAATTAGATGACCAATGGGGGCAGGCCAGCTTCTAGCAGGTAACAGGGGGACTGAAAGATAAGATGCTTTCTCTAATAAAAACCCCCACAAACAACAGATAAAGGCTTAAATTGTGCTGAGGGTCCGATAAGGGTGCCAAGAGCATAAATGGAGATGTAGCCCTTCGTCCTAACAAGAAGAAAGTGTGGATGGGCTGGAGAAGGCTCTGGCGGCCGGAGCTTGCTGGGCAGCGTGGGGCTGGGCACCTCTCCCAGCTCTCCATCCCCGCCTCTCCCCACCCAGCCAGAGGAGGGAGAGCCCGCGGCCAGGGTTGTACAGTCAGGGGAGGCGTGCTTCTGCGCACCCCAGCGCACTGCCTGCTCCTTCCTCTCGTGGCTGGCCCTTGACAAAGAAAACCCAGGAAAGAAAGGCTGCAGAGTCTGGATATTTGGGAAAGGGCTCCAGGGACCGGCCAAACGAGGGTTCAGACTCTGAAAAGTGAGATTAGCACTAAGGGAATACAAGTCTATTTCAAGCCTAGAAAAAATAAACCGTTAGAGAGAGAGAAGAAAAAAAAAAATCCCAGAATGAGGAGAGAACAGGACCCTTCAGAGGAGACGTGGTGAAGGGTGGATGAGACAAAACAGGGGGAGTCAGGGGCTGGGAGGGGCAACGGGACCCGGAGCACCGACCTCCCCTCCACCACCTCCCTACATGGGGGTGCTCACCCACCCCGGGTGAGGTTTCCCTCCACTCTTCTGCATTCAAGACCCCTCTTCAAGAGGAGAACACACAGACCAGAAAACATTTCCTTTTTTCCTCACCAGGGGACCCGGTGTTGTGATATATGGGTTTTGATAACATGTATGAACTGAGCCTCTAGAAAAGGCGTAATCTACCTTTCATGTTAAATTTGACAAAAAGCCGATGTCCTACATCCCCCCGAAATCAGGAACTGCGGCCTGAGGAGAGAGCAAGTTCTAAGAAATGTAAAAGGTACCATCATAAAAGTGTTTCTTCCAGCAAAACGGAACCACCAAAGTAGCCGCTTTGCCACGCCAAAGAGCGTCCCTCTGGCTCGCTTTGGCAGAAGTCCACTTTTATTCCAGTTGTTGACTTTCAGGCTTTGCTGTGTTCTGAAAATCAACAAACACCACGCCAGGAAGCATGCGCCTCATTTTATCAAATGGTACCCGGCTTGGTAATGGCCTCCCCAGATAATTCGAGCTGATCTGTGGTGATGACCAGGGGGACGGCAATGATTGTCATGTTAGTAAAAAAAATCAAAACAATCATGTTACGTCAGTTCTACCATTAAAAGACTTGCTTCTCTGCAAATTTTTGCGCTCAGTAATTAATACTCTGGGGCTTGTAGTTTCCAAGCCGGTTCTCCAGGCACAGAGATGCCACTCACCTGATAATTATTTCAGGAAACCATGCACGAATGAATGTGATTGACAAATGCAGCATTGCTGTAATTGCCTCAAGCAGAGTCGGTGAGAAAAGGAGAAAGAAAGAGGAGAGTTAACTACTTGTGTGCTTACCTATCAGATGGGAAGTGCCACGGCAGAGGGAACCTGGTTGTTGCAAGACACCTGACTGTTGTACTACTCACATAGCAAGATCGGAGCTGGCAGATTGCATCAGGCAAGGTCCTGCCTCATGTCCTGAATGTAGCAGTGGCCAGGGCTGGATGTCTTCGAGGAGAGCATGCCAGTCTCCCAGGGCTGCTACAGCAGGTGAGCCAAAAGAGCCCAGTTCCTCCCCGATCACAGCAGTGACTAGCTTATGCCCCCAAACAGAGAGCTTCTGGAGACCCTTCCAGTGCTTCATTCTAAAGAACCCTATTTACCGAAGTTGGTTCTGTTCTGTAGGTCGCAAGTATCTTTAGTGCTTGGGCAGGACTTTGCTTGGCTGTGGGCTTTCGTCTTTTCCTTGTTCGGTAAGCACTCGGCACATCTCAAGCAGACGCACGCCTCCTTTCTGTTCCACTTGCTGGCCTCTCTCACGGGGCGGGTGCTGCACCCACAGCTCTGCATCTGGGGTTGAAAGAGTGGATTCCGCAGAGGCCTAGACCTCTGTTTGCCGTGGCGGGTTTCACGACTATGCACGCACACACGCCGCATCTTTACGATACGGCATCGCCCAGAATGGTGTTACGCTGGATAATCTCACACTTCACATTCATCCTTTCCTGGGTATTCCCAGTTTTCAACACAGTGCCAGGCACATAGGAGGCACTCAGTGAAAAGTCACGGGGTTGACCCAAATCTTGGTGTAGATAAATCCTTACCCTTGAGAGGCTCAGAGCGAGGGTGGCGTCTTGAAGGGACCATTCCACAATGGAGGAGCACCGTGTCCGGGAGGTCAAGAACATGACCTTCGGATCGGTGAGCCCACCAACCCAAGGGCCACCTACTGCCTGCCAGCAGGTGCGGATGAGACATTGCCCAGCTCCAGAGTCACGGCCAGAGAACCGAGAGTTGCACAGAGACAACCTTGCCAGGGGACCTCTCAACCTCAGCATTGACATCCATAAAATAGGGATGATCTTGTCTTGGACACGCGGCTAAATGCGGTCGTGTTTTTATAGTATTCGGCCGGGCACCTGACATTCGAGAGGCATGTGCTAATTGGGAGCAAAAAGAAAAAGCAAGCTTTGGTATACGCACCGTCACAGAGCCATAAAAGAGCCAAGCTCCGCGCCTGCCTTGGTCTGTGACTTTGCTAACAGCTTAATCCCTCTGAGTCATAGTACATTGTTTTGCATACGGTTTAGCATGCTTTGGAAAGTAGAAAATAAAAGCATTAGAGTTGATGGCGGAATTGATTTTCCTCAGTGCCAAAGCGTCTCTGCTTCTGAGTCTCAGGAAGAAGGAAACAAATGAGTGTCACCTGCAAAATGACCACCAAGAGATCCCCACTGTGACTATGTCGGTCTGTTTCCTTCCATTTCTTTCACCCAGATGTAGCTTTTAGCCTGTGTTTTCACTTAGTATTTTATTTAACTATTTATTTACTTACTTATTTACTTACTTGCTTATTTATTGATAGAGTGGGAAAGTAGGGGGGAGGGGCAGGGGCACTGGGAGAGAAAGCCTCTCCAAGCAGACTCAGCGCCGAGCACGGATCCCAACTCGGGGTTCGATCTCACGACCCCAAGATCATAACCTGAGCAGAAATCGAGAGTCGGATGCTTAACGGACTGAGCCCCCCAGGCGCCCCTTCACTTCAACCCCTGACCAGTATTGCCTTGTCTGGATCCCACTTGCCAACCATTCACTCTCGCTGAGAGCAGAGGTGATTCCCTTTGTCCTGATGAGCGTCTTGCTGGATAAAGCATGTTCCGTGCTTGAAGTTTTTCTCCTCACATCCTTATACCTTTCCTTATGTCCTGAGCTGAACAGTATAAATACTTCAAGGCTCTTGGAACTTCCTGGCAAGTCGCACCCCTGAAGGCTGTGGTACTTTGCACCTTCACCAGCCCCCTTCGAGGGGCTCCCCTCACAGCCCCCACAGCAGCAGAGCATATCGTCATTAGGAAATTGCTAACGTCTTAGAACCTGCTTACATTTACATTTTTTTTGATATCTAGTTAAAGCAGAGCATTGTTTTCTCCTGCTTTTTAGTTACCTGAGTTTCCTCTTTAGTGAATTATTTATGTTCTTTGCCCATTTACCTAGTGGAATATTCAGGTTTTCTTACTGATTTGTAAGAGCTTTTTGCATATTAAGGTTAACCCTTGGTCATATTTACTGCAACTATTTTCATCCAATTTGTTGTTGGACTTTTAATTAAAGATAATTTTATGTATTTATTTTTCAAACTAGCCCAGGGTATCATGCATCTTCACAACAGGGCTATGAATTTTCCAGTGGAAAAGTGAGACTCGTTGCAGGGAGTACACCCCTTTGGAGGCTGGTGGCTCTGGGTTTTGGGAGCGGGGTATCTCCAGATAATTCCATCAGTCCTCTGTCTGCCTTTGGCCCCTGTGGATGCAATCATCGTGAGCACTTCCTCCTGTTGGAACTGGTGTGGGGTTTGCCAACTGACTGTTTTGTTTGCTTTTCCCTCCTAACATAAATAATTTGGCATAGTTTCCATACAAACATTTATCATCTCTTCCAAGTTATTAGCATGCAAACTCAGGGGTATTTCTGACTATGTCAGGGGTGTGAGGAATCAACTGCAAAATAATTAGGAGGCTTGCACACCGACAGCGGCCTGTGCTTGCTCGGGAAAGCGGGTTCTGTGCTGGCCGTGCTTTGGTGGCCGTGGCCATGGGGAAGGCTGAATTATATATTCCTATTAGTTGCTGGGCTCTTTTAGTCTCTCACTCATCTACAACTCTCAGATGAATACCATCTGGACTCAGTCATTTATTACAATTTAATTTCTCAATTTGTTCCATCACTTCTTTCTTGATATTTCTATCAGCAAAAAAGAGGCCTCTTCCCCTGGTCCCTGTCACCTCGATGGGGGGACGCTGGACACAGGGACAGCCAAGAGCAGGGACAGGGGCTTCTTGCTGTCTGGGGTACAACAGAGCACTGGGTCTCCGACCGGGGTCTCTCCTGAAGAAGGCCGTGGCGCGGCACCACGATGCTGTCAGGCCACTGGATCTGTGCAGAATGATGAGGAAAAGTGGGCGGAATAGGTTAGATATGTTGCGATCACATCTATGTTTCCTGTAGATAATGTTTCTGAGCGTTTTCCTCTCCAGGTCCATCTCATTCATGTGATACATTTAAGGAAGTCGTGAATCTGGGTCTAAAACCGTGCAAGGAGCCAGCATATCTCACGAGAAAGTGAAAATTCTCATCACTCCTCTTGAAGTTTACTTTTCCCTGCGATGATGAAACTTGACTCTCTTTGGATGATGGAAGGTGGCATGTTCCTATAAACATCGGGGAAGAAGCATCACAGCAAGAAACGATGAGACAGGCCATCTGGATGTCCTGACAAGCCATTCTCTGCCAATGAGTGACATCTCGGGCCCTTTGGTGTCCAAACTCATCTTGAGGAACACATGGCTGACCAGCCTTGATATCTACCTCTCAGGCTGGGCGTGGGTCCCTTCTGTCCTGCCACCGCAGACAAATTCATCCCTGAAGCTTAAAATGACCAAGAACCAGCAGTGAATTTTGTCCTTCGATACACCAAAAAGTCATTTTAAGGCACCTGTATGCTCATTAGGTGGTTTAAAACACTCCCAGGATGATCTCGTGGATAATGGTTGCAGCTGGGACCTTGCCACGCTCTGCTCTTCCAAGGATCAAGGCACCTGCCGGCCGTCCCCCAGCTCAGCTCGCTGATATCCCGTGGGCGGTGGCAGGATGTGCCCTTGTGGGCTGACGGTGGCCAGTTGCGTGAGGAAGGTGTGTAGTGGGGGAAGGGCAGGCCGGATCTGAGACGCCAGGCAGAGGGACACACCTGGCATTCTGGAGGTAAAGCTCGGGCAAGCCTGAGGCTCCGGACCCCACCACCTCGCGGGCCCCACAGGGCTTTGCCGGCTGGCGGGTTGCTGGTCCTCTGACTCTCACACGGCCCAGAGCAGCAGGCAACTGGGACCAGAGTTCCTCCCCACCGAACAGGACATGGGAACCCAGGGTCTCCCGGCTCCCTTTCCATTCTGCTGGGCTGAGTTAGGCACTGTCTCAAGAGCGTGCACTCTGAGTCTGAGGCATTCTTCCTCTCAGGACCCCTGACCGATCCTCAGAAACAGGAGCCATGGAGGCCTCTGGGTAGACCTTTCCATCCCGGAAGTGGGGGGCAGGTGTGAGGGCTGACCCCGGGTGAGGATGGGCCCTGCTAAGGGGGCTTGCTCTCTCCTGCTTAGCACCTGGGAGCAGGGTTTGTGTGTGTGCATGTGTGTGTATGCGTGAGTGTGCACACATATGTGAAAGTGTGGGTGTCTGTGTGCCTATGTACGTGTGTGTGCACGCATGTTCATGTCACAGGAGGGCAGGAAGCTCGAGGTGGCTTTGCATTTTTCCTCTTTCTCCTCCCCATACTTCCCTCCCCTGTTCCTTCTGGAGAGAAGGTGACAATCAGGCAGGGAGAGAGTGAGTGGAAGGCCAGAGCAAGGCCGGAGGACCCAGAAAGCTCTAGCCTCAGTAGTTGGCATTGATAGGCTCCTACCTGTGCCCGGCCACATAGTCCTCAAGGCCTTCAGGTAGGAGAAGGCCCAGAAGGGTGTCAACCGGGTCTCCGTGCCCTCACCTAGACTCAGGAGTCCAGTGCCAAGAACATACATGATTCACTCACAGGCCCTGATCCCTTTCCAGGCGCCTCGCTCTGCTACCTGCCTCTGCACTCGGGCGGGTGGAGAGAGAGGCATGAAAGGAACCCAGCGTGGCTGGGGCAGCGCGTGCACATATGTGTGTGCATGACTGTGAGCGTGCAAGTTTATCTGCGTGGCAGTGGGAATCTGTGCACGTGTATGTACGTGTGTGAAACGTGAGTTTGTATGCGTGACGGGAAGAACGTGTGAGCGTGTGAGCGTGGGAGTTGTATGCATGCTGGTGTGGGTGCATGAGTGTGGCCGCGCGCTGCGCATGAGTGTGCACGTGTGTGGGAGCCAATGTGCATGTCAGTGTAGAGACAGTTTCGAGCTGTAGAGGGTGCGTTCAGGAAACGCAGGGTCCCAGGATGAAGAAGGGTCATGGGGAGTGAAGAGCCCCTCCGTTAGGCGGGGGATTGAGGGAGGCCCCATGATAGCAGGTCTTGCCGAGGAGGCGGGCGACACACCAGAATCCCACACTCTGCCAGCCCTCCGAGCCAATGACAGCCGTGTCCTTGTGGGCAGCGTGGTGACCTGGGAGGTGGCTGCCTGCCACGGTGTCCTGGCTTCCACGTGCCAGCAAAGCTGAGCCCGTTGCTCTGTCTCTCTGGACAGGTGTCATCCATTCCCAGTGGCTGATGTAACTATTAAGATCATGGCTGTAAATGCCACCCAGGGCCTGGCCATCACAGCGTCTCCACCTGGTCGGTTCCCTTTCTGCCCCTCTAGACAAGTTGTCACTGTGCCATCAATAACCCAGTGACAGACTGAAAATCTGCTCCCTGGAGACGCCGACAACCCCAGGGCCCGGGAGGGTGCCGTGAGTGGGGAGGGTTCCCTGGAGAAGGCTGCTTGGAGGATGACAGAGACTCATTGGAGTGTTGGGCGCCCTGCTCTCTGCCCTCGCATGGCTCAGCAAGAGATGGGGTGCAGGTGCAGCTGGGAAGAACAGCCATCCTGGTCTCCAGCCACGCTGCTGGATCCTTGCCCTTCCGCACCTCTGTCCCCAGAGCAGGCCTCTGCAGCATGCCTTCCCACTGCGCCTCTAGGAAAAAAGCTTGTGGCATTCTGGGAAACCTAGGTCCAGAAGCTGAAGTGTGTTTGAACACACTGCACATTGTTTTCAGGGTTGTTGTTGTTTTCCTGTTGGGGATGATAATTACGTTTTCAATGTGGAATTCAGCCCAGGGTTATGGCGAGCTTCCCCAGACCCGGCAAACCGAGGAGCCCAGCTCGGAGGGACGCATGAGCTTGATGCAGACTGCAGTTCTGATCTGCGGGATTCTCTGGTCAAAGAGAGGACAATGACGATCCAAGCAGTCTGAGAAAGACATCAGCACGTCCTTCTTTTAATTTTGTCCATGATGCACGTGTTGATGAGATGAGAATCTTTCTCCAAAGTAAGTCACCCTGTGTGTTCCATAAGCATGAGTTTCCTTGCTGGGCAGAGTCACTCATTCCTAAATGCCCATTTAAACCCAGCTGGAAAGCAGGGGACAGAAGTTTTTATCTAGAAGCAAATTTCAGGGTTCTCAGTAATTCCTGATGGAATTACTAAGAAACATGAGTTTCCGGCTAGAAGCAGGAACCTCCACTCCCCCCGGGGGAGGCTGTGTGGAGTGCTGGAAGGGATTGGGGTCTGGACCCTAACCTCTGACCTCAAACCCTGGAGTCTGGCTCTGAGCTTACATTGCAGAACCAGGGGGGCACGGCTGCCTTGTCGGCCTGAGGTCCTCAAGATGTGAGGGATCACAGGCCCCTTTATGAATCTGATTAAAGCAAGCTGCCCTCCTCAGCGGGAATTCATATTCACACAGAACATCGCACACGAAACTGTGGTGACCGGGCCAGACCTGGCCGAGTTCTGCAGAACTTATGGAAGCCCCGGCCCGGGCACTAAAGGGAACAGTCCGCTCGCCCAGGGCGAGAAGGAGGATGTGGATGGCACCTTCTCCGAGCCTCTTCTAGTCAGTCTCTCTCTCATTTCTGGTCTACCTCAAGCCAAACCAAACCACGGGAGCCCCAAGTGTGCTGGGGCAGGTGCGCGCCCTCGCACGCGCACATGCATCACGTGTGCACACGCATCACGTGTGCACACACCCCACATCCTAAACCGTGGGACCACATGCGCCTGAAACTTACCCTCGGCTTGAGATGTAATCAGCCTAGTTTAGAGAGTGACAGCTTTATTGTTCAATAAAACAAGTTAATTGATTCCACTATCTTCACTAGTGGATAGGAGGTTTTCTATACTTGTCTGAGAAACGAGGACACCGCGCGCTGATGGGGGAGAAGGGGTCTGGGAAGCAGGTCCGAGCTGCTGTGTGCATGGGGCAGAGGCCGTCACCTTTGACTTTTTTCCTGCGAGTCTTCAGCTCTGGCAACTAAAGGGCGAAAAGGACATTTAAGGTAATCGCGTCAGAAGGGGACGTTTCACGGAGGCTCTTTAAAAATCCTTATGTGGAGGGGAGGCCCACCGTCTCTCTCTGCGCCCCCCATCTTCTCCGTCTCCCCACCACGTACCCTTTGCAAACAGACAGGCTGCAGCCTCTGGGGTAGAGGCTGAGGTGCCCAGAGCATTGTGATGAGGCAGAGGACGGAGTGATTTAATTGTCTGGTTCCTTCTGTGCTGGAGAATATCAAACAGATGAGGAGGATAAAACAGGGAGCTCAATAATTAATTTTCATGTTCCTCACTAGTGGGGCTTCGGCAGGCCCTGTGCCGTGATTATAGGGAAAGGCTGGAGTGTGAAGTTTCACTCATTAGCTACGTGGTGTATGAAAATACCTGTGTTTTCAAAAGGCAGAGTGACAAGAATGGAAAATTCCAGCTATTAAAAATATCCTGGTGTCAGGGACTTTTGTGAGAGAACAAAAACTCTCTGATTCCCTCAGATAAATAATGAAACGCATGGTTGTTGAGAGGTGAACGGTCAAAACTTCCCTGTTGACTAAAACACAAGGTTGACTTAAAAGATTTTCAGAAGTTGTTCAAGGAGCCGGGCAGCAGGCTGGGGTGTTTTGCCTTCTAATGAAACCGAGCGGCCTCGCCCGATTCCCGCCACCGCTGCCTGCCAAGCCCACGGCTCTGCAGGCTGGATGTGGGACACAGAGCCTTCGGGAATCATCCGTCGGGTGATGCAGTCCTAGGCTCTGAGTTTACCCGAGGGTGGATATTAAGATTTAATGGATTCCGAATTAACCGTGAGGTTCTCCATCCCAATCGGTGGACGATGGGCCTTCAGCAGCCTCGCAGGCCCCGGGAAAGCCCGCTGGGGGCACAGCCACCCAGGCCGGGTCCTGGAGCCGGGCTGGGTTTTCTTCTTGGAATACTGATAAGCCCAACGTACAGTTGTTCACAGGCTTAGGATTCAAACCTGGGTAACATAATTTTTAGCACAAATTGTTCAATCATTCAAACACACAAACATTTCAAGGTAATTTCTGCAAAACCCCATTGTGGTCTAATTTCTTATTAAGCAGAATAAAGCTGTTTGGCATTGCAATTAATCAGTTTGGGGCTCCACGGAGCATTTGCTGCAGGGAGCTTCCTTTTTTTTTTTTTTTTTTAAATTTTTAAAGGAGTATTGGAGTAATGCTCCTTGGGTTTATGGCCTGTGTGTCTTGCTTGCACCCAGACCTATGCACTCGGCCCGCCGCACACCCATGTGGGCAGGACGCTCCCCAGGCCTGGCAAAGATCGTCTCAGAGAGCTTTAGTGCCACCACGTTCTTTTGTGTACAGAAACCACTGCCAGGAAAATTACTAAAATTGCATGTTATTAAAAAAATGCAGAGGTTAAAACTTTGTATCAATGATAGAATTACCCAGTGTCTAGATATTAGACAGACCATACAGCATGTTTGTGCATGTCTTTTTACACTTTGTAAATCTTTCCTCCAAAAAAAAGGCCCTCATGAAAGTTGCGGGGGTCATACCTGAGAAAGGGCCGGGTGACAGAGGAGTGCCCAAGCCTGGCACTCCTGCGTCCAAGAGCTTGGCACGAACAATGGTCATTCATCAGGAGCCCTGCAGTTGTGAGAAGCGTGCCCTCGGACCCCTGAACATTCTCAGGCAAATGTTACTCAAAGTCTAACAATTCCTTTCAAAGATTTGGATCTAATTTCTAGTTGCGACTGATCAATAGGCAATTTATGAATGACCGATATCATTCTCAGGGGCTTCGGCCGACAGCACTGGGTAAATACTCATTCACCAGTAATCACAGTTGCGAGAGACAGCACACGGTTAGTAATTTAAGAGGCAAAGCAAAGCATGTGTTTTTATTTAACAAGAAAGATCTCAGGGCAGAGAGGGTTATTATTTTAGAAGCAGAAATGACTGTCTTTTGAGCAGAATAAATGGGGGGTCATAATTCTCTAATCTGACCTAATTTTAACAAAGGAAAATGATCTGTTAAAACGTCCCAGAGATAATACAAATTAGACCAGGTCAACAGTAGGTCAAATAGATAGGGTGCTAAAACATCCTTTTTACTACTTTGTAGCATTTTATGCTAATTCGGTTCCTTCCTCTGTGATAAACAAGCAAGTGGAAAGTAGCTAGCATCACACAGTGATGGGTCCCTGAGCTACAATTTAATACAAATCTAGTAATTCCATTGCACCACATATCTAGTTCATTTAGGAACCACATATACTAAAGGCGTACAGGATTAGATTGCTCGCCCCACATGCAGGTACATTGCCTTTAAAGCTCCAAAAACAAATACGGTTTTAGTGGATAAGCCTTACGTGGAATTGTGTGGGATCCACGTTTGAAATGGCCTTGTGTTGTTGTGAGAAAAAGGTCCTAAACTCCGGAGTGCTGGAGGGATCTCGGGCACGGACTGCAGACCCCGCAGGTGCAGAGGGCACGGAGGCAGCGTTCTCATCTAACAAGGGAGGATCTGGGGTCATTGCCATTTCATATATTCTCCCCAGGACTCTGCAGGGAGGAAGGGAAGGGTGGAGGGGAGCTCTGCATCCCTCCTGACTCAGGGTGAGTGTCATAAAAGGCTCAGCCAGGAGAAGTAACTTCACTCCTTCGTGCTCCATCAACCCATTAGGAAAATTTCCTCTCCTCCGCACTGAAAATGAAACCCCATGCCCCACAAAAGTTGAATTACCTATGTATATGATTTCTCTCCTCCTGAGAGAGGGTTTTGTTCACCGCCATTCATCACAGGGTCAGACCGAAGGAAAGACGGTTGGGGGGGTTGGGAGAATTCACTGAGCCCATTAAAGCTATGGTGCCCCCACCAGCTTCGCTGGGATTAATCTACCAGCCTCAGCACCTCATTGACAACCCTGGGGTGACTTGGGTCCTGGGGGAAGCAGAGTCCTTTGTGCCTGGGACCCGTTAGTGTCTTTTGGTGGGGAGACTTGGCTCCTTGGCTCTGAAGAAAAGGAAGATAAACTGGCGAAAGCCTCCAGATGGAAAAAAAAAATGCATTCAGGCCTGGAACAGGCAGTAAAGATAAAATTGGTGGTGGTTTGAATCCCTAAAGGTGTGACATTCGGATCTGATTAAATTCGCCATCAGAGACCATATCTACGTGCACAACTGCTTCTTCAATTTTGATGAAATTGACCCAATCCCATCCAAAGAAAACGACCGATCCACAGGCCTGATGAAAACTCCTGCAGACTCCCCGAAGCCTCTTGGGATCGCCGAGTAGGTACAGTATCTCTAATTCCACATTTTGGCAAAAGCGGTAATGATGTTTGCAGACTTACCGGTTCTCATCCTACCCAGACGTGGCTTTGTTCTAACCACCGGTGAGAGTTCTTTCTGGATGTGAGGAGATCTTCTCCTTTACCCTACTTCCCACTCACTCTTCGAAAATTGCCCGAGATCAAGCGGTGTTCTTGTCGGGGAACCATAACTGTGCCCTACGTGCTCCCGACTGTAAAAAGGTGCTATATGCGTCTTCTGCCCTCGGGAGTATGTGGTCTGGGTGGGGTGATGGGGCCAAGAGACCGCTCCAGCGTTGGGTGCCGAGGGTAGCTTCCGAGAATGGACTGAGAGATGCAGAGGGATGGCCAGGGTGCCCAGCTGGGTAGATGGACAAGCCTCTTAGACTAAGAACTGCTTAGGCCTTTATCAGGCACAGTAATTGGGTGCTTGCCCTGTGCTGGCCCTGCCCCAAGCACTGGACAGTCCTAACCCACAGCCATGCAGAAGGTAAAGCTGCTGTTATTTACAGATGAGGAAACCTAGGCACAGAGAGGCCAGCGAATTTCTCCAGGTGGTGAGACAGACCGAATGGGTCCAAGCCAGCTGTCTGGCTCCAGACCCCACCCCCCGGCCCCTGCTCCCTACTCAAGTAGTGGAAACAGCGATAGAGGGTGCGAGAGGGGAGGCAGAGAGGCTCCCGAGAGAAGGGGTGAAGCATTAGAAGGGATGTAAGAAGAGGCTTCTCACCCTGGAGGTGGTTTTCCAGGGCAGCACGGGACATGACATACGCGTTCATAGAGACGTCGGGGTTAGAAGTTAGAGCGTGGAGAAGCTTGGACCTTATTTGCAGGCGATGGAGAGCCATTGAACATTTTCATCAGGGTGAAGAATTTGAGATGGTGTCTGAAGCCAGTTATCCTGGCTGCAGTGCAGACAGTAGGGATGAAAGGAGCCACGTGCAGTGTGACGTCAACAAAATGGCCCAGGAGGGGCTCAGGGTCCTGGCCGGGACTGGTGAGGACACAGCCGAAGGCAGAGTTTCCATGGGCACGAGGCCAGGCCACAGGGGGAGCACGGAGGCACCTGGGGGGCAGATAGGACGGGAGGAGCCCACCTGGAAATGTGCCCCGTCACACTGGACAGGGGCTCCCTGGAATGACAAGCTGACCTGGAGTCCCGCTGATGCTGAGACGGGCCCTCCAAGGGAGCCTGTCCTATCCTACGTCTCCTCCCGCGAGACGCCGTCTGTGTGCTGCGTGTCTCGGAACAGACGCATTGTTGCTCCTTGGGGAAACCAGCAGGCGTTTGAGCAGCTACCTTTTCAGTTACCCCACTGGACTAGGAAAAGATCTTTTAAGGGTGGTATAACCTGGCCCGCTCTCATCGGCATTATTTCTTTATTTCATTGAAACTCATGAATTCCACTTAAGAATTCCATGAAATCTTTGACTAAAATTATCTCTAATTTTAATCACAAAATAATTCTTTTGTAACTTTAACTTCTGAGAGAAGGGGGGGAGCATATAACATCATTTTTTTCAAGTGTTCCCAGGACAATTGCACTGGGTTTTCATTAGTTTACTAACCAGGAAAATCTTTGTCAGATTTCCCTGCTTACCACCCTGCCTGTGGGACCTCTGTCTAAAAATTGCTATTAGTTTTCATGGTTTTATAGCTTTTTGGTCTAGATGGTCACCTGATTAATTAGCTATAAAACTACACAGGAAAGTATGAAACAGACGCCCAAGTACAGCTTGTATGTAATGTATTATTCATCCCACCCGACGCGACGGTGAGTTTGCAGGGGCCTTTGTGCTGAGTGTCTCCGGCAAAGTGTTGCTTAGCGATGCATTTGGTTGCAATGTGGACAACACGAAATACACACTGAATGCTGTTTTTCAATATTTCTTTTTGGCTAAATGAAGAAATAAAGACAAGATGATGAAGCCAGATGTCCCCGACTGGAGAGCTCTCCAGTGAGCTTCCAGCATCCCATCCTGGGAAAGGACAAAGCAATCAGCTGATGATTTGAGAAGGAGCTGACATCACGTTCCTCCTTTGCTTCTGCCAGCAAAGCCCAGGGTTCTCTCTGCATTGTCTAATTCAGTGGCATGTTCGCAGAATTAAGAAAGATGCTCGAGGTCTGAGAGAATCCAGGTCTTCAGCGGGTGCCTGTCTAGTGCCAGGACTTTGCAAGATTCTAGGAGTTAAGTGAGGGACGAGGTGACGCAGGGGGTCCCATTCCTGAGGGCCCACAGAGGGGGTGGGTTGGAAGGAAAACGGGTACAACAGGGATTGGATTTGTCCCCTGGGGGGCCGCATTAGGTTTTGGGAACCCGGCAGGGGGGCAAGCTGATTCTCCAGTGCCCCTGGGACGTGGGGGAGTGAGAAGCCCACCCTCCCCGGGGTCCCACAGCCTACAAGAGTGCTTTTCTAGCTGAGAAGCACCGCCAGACAGCAAGCAGGGTAGGAATTCAGAGGCACGAAGGCTGTGCTTCGGGGAAATATGGGCATCCTTCAGGTTCGCTTTTGCCTGAAGAAAGGAATGGATGGATTGAGCGAATACCGTTTCTGCTCTGGTCTCCTGTCCCACTTCTCTCCCATACCAGGTGGCTTCGCCTTGAAGGCCCTCTTGCCTTCAGAAATAATCTTCAGAAGTTTGCTTTAATGGAAGGATTTTTTAAAAGGCAACTCGCACATTTTCTTCCACTGACACTCTGGGGAAAATGGTGTCTGCCTGGCCACCTGTTGGAATGCAGCCCAGAAAGACGGCTGAGGGTCGATATCAAATCAATAGTGTCACACACGGTGATGCATGGGAAGGGACTGCATCTCTCGCCTGAAAATCCATTTTGACAGAAGGGCAACATGGAGTCATTTATGACACCGAGATGATGGGCCAGCTGGTTAGTGAGTCTGCTTGCAGCCTGCCTTCCTACTTGACACGGAGGGAGCAGCCCGGGTGGACCCTTAGTGAGAGAGCAGCTCGGATGTGCGCTGAGAACCGGATGCGCCAGCTGCATTAACACATCAACAACAGGGCTGCCCATTTGCAGGTAGGGATTCCTGCTCGCTCAGGCCCCCGTGAGGAAACTCAATTCCTGGTCCGCCTGTGACTTTTTTTCTTCTGCTGGAGGGGTCTGTGATGGTCTCCACCACTGAACCCTGCTGGCTCCTCCTGTGATCTGTCCGATCGATACAGGAAGGCCGGTCACAGTCTGGTTCTCTGCCCAAGTCCCCGGAAACTAACTGTCGGAGTAAGCTCACAAGTGTAGTTCAAAAACTCTACTGAATGATACACCCAACAGGAGTAGCTTCGTAAATGCCTGAAACCTGGAAGGTATGTACTTCTCAATACAAAATGGGTACAAAGGCATCATTTACTCTGGATTGGCCATTTAGCGAGGGTCCCGGGATCTCTTGGATGCATTTGCGTGAATGTGATGATAGTGCACCGTGGTTTTGTGTTTTCCCCTACAGATTTGCTAGTTTTATCCCAAAACACCCCATGCAGCCCTCCTACGCTACCTGGGAACAGCCAACAGTTGGCATCATGGTTTCTTCTCGAAGCCCTCTGAGGGCTGAGACCAAGACCACAGTTCTCCATAAATATTAGCTGAATGAAGGACAACACAGTTCTGTTGTGGTTGAATAATAATTGAGAAAATCTGTAAGTCTTGAAGTTTACAAAGCACCTTGGAAATATCTTACTTCATCTTGTCACAAAACCTATGCAGTTAGTATTCTTTGAATATTTGACCCAGAGAGGTTAAGTGACTTGTCCAAAGCCACACAACAAGCAATATTGTCAGAACACAGGGATTTCTTGTGATTCTCTGGGTCACAGAGCACTACCTGTCTCCTGCTCCTGCCCCAATAGTTTTACCCTTAGAAACTCAAAGCTCCACGTGGCATTTAAGTTCTAGAATTCATTTCTTTGATGAGAGTTATTTCCAAATTATAAAGTTTGTATATAAATAATTTACACGGTGGATTTGGGTTCCTAAAATCCAAGTACTGAGTTTTATATTCCTGCTGATTATTCACAATCCACCAAGTCCCCTCCCTGGTGCACAGGCAGTGCTGAGAGCAGCGTCAGGTGACCTCCAGCCCGTGCCTGGAGGTGCGTGCATGGAGGTGGCATGCTTCCTTGCCGTCTCTGGGCTCCGGGGATCTTCGGACTGACCATTGATCTGCCTGTGCAGCCAAATTCAGGATGAGCCAGGCTAGTCAAATAGAATCTTCTAATCACATAGTCTCTGTGGCGGCTAATTCAGGTGGATAGCTTATAGTGACGCAATGTGCCTGAGGTTGACCCTGTCCCAGACCTCTCCATGTGTCAGCTCATGCGCGTGCAACACTTCCTAAGTTTGCACGGCGTCCTGATGTTTTATTGCCTGCACCTGCGCAATGCCAAACAAGGTGTAGATCTCAGGCCCCTGGAAAAATGCCCATGAGGGACACCAACCACCTCCCTGGGTGTCTTCTCTTCCTCCCAGACACTGGTGTCCTGCAGCCTACACGACTGTACCCAGCCTTGCTCCCACCCCTGCGGGAGCCAACGGGATGGACCAGACGACTTGCTGGCAGACCTCCCTGCCAGCATGCCTGTGCCTTGGTGGCCCTGTCTAGCACAGTTGGAAGACACCTGCTCGCACCAGCTGACACTCTGTGTTAGGGAGCTCTGCTAACGTGAAGTGGAGACACAGCTGACACTTACGAAGGAGAAAGCCGAGCAGGAGATGCGCAGACGCAGCCCCTTCCTCCTCCCTTCAGCTTTGCGGGTTCCGGATTTGGGGTTCCAGGGGTAGAGCTGCTTTTCCTCACATCGCAGTTGAGGACCTGAGACAGACTCTGACTCTTCTCATTTCAGCGCCAAAGGCTCAGTGAATCAGCAGCCGCTCCTGTCAGGGCGAACAATGTATAATAACGGCTCTTCGCCCACAGAGAGAGCTTTCATTTCCAGAGCATTTAAGAAACATTAACTAATCAACAGTTTCTTGAAGGCTCTGGGTCTCTGTATCTCTATGGAAACTCCTTGTACATGGAACGGTTTTCTTCAATAGTGGAGAAAGGGGGCATCCTCAGTACCATCGTGTGTTGGGTCAATAAAATTAAATTAATGTGCATTTGAAATTACAAAATCTGAGCCACAGGAAGCCAGTTCTCTCTCTCTTTTTTTTTTTTTTAAGTCAAACTTACAGGATTAATGAAGGAAACCTAAGTAAGCAGTGCGTCGTGGGGCAAGAAAATGTAGAGAGTCCCCAAAGAGTCCCTCTTAGAATTGCAATAACCAAATCAAAATCTCCTTCTTTTTTTTTTTTTTTTTTTTTTTTTTTTTTTACAGAGATGGTAGACTCTGGAATTACAGCAGCAAGTTGCAAATGATGTCTTCTGTTCAAACACATTCCAAACAAAATCCATGGAGCCAAACATTTCCAGATTAAAAAAAAGATAATGCAAATGTTTGTTGACAGTTTTCAAGTCTTCTGATTTCCCCCCTTTCCCCCCACCCAGTACACATTGCGTGAGGGCCTTCAAGGAGCAGAATGCTTCCTCGCTTCTGCTTTTGTTTTGACGAAAAGGCCTCACTAACCCCCAAACTATCTCAAAAAAAAAGTTTTCGTACCTTACTGTTTTGATAAAGTGAATTCCACCTCTGTGACACAGGTAACAAGAACAAGCGGAAATTGCAGGAAAAGGGCCCCATGTTGGGCTCTTTCTGAGTCAGAAACTATTTCACTGGTGATAGGTCTTCTTGCAGGGAAGGGGGCGGTCCTGAAGCAGCAACACCAGGCAGGCTGTCGGGCCTGCCAGTGAAGATGCTGAGCTTCCCGCTGGACGTTCCTCCAGCCCCGTCGGGGCTTGACCAGGGATGCGGCTCTGCTGGTCCAGTGATGCTGGCGGGTGAGGCCAGCATGCTGTCACTCACTCCGCCCAGCAGAGTTTGCATTTCCAGCCCCCCAACAGCAACCATGAGTGGGTGAGCTAAATTGCAGTGGACATTTCTGAATCCCCGTCACCACCTTCCAGTGCCCCTGAGAGCAGGGAGTGATTTGCTAATGGAAAGAGGCATGGCAAAATCCATCACTTGCTTTATTCTTCATTCACCTCATCACCTTAAAAGCACTCAGAATTTGTTCTGCAAGCCTGGGGACCTTGCAATGACTGCAGAGAATGTTCATGGCTGGAAATGACCACCTCATCAGGACTGAGGCCCCAAGTCACCCTAGATGCTGGTGGACTTTAAAACCAGGGGACGGAAGGGGCTGTATCTTCAGTGATGAAGTCAACAGAAAAAGCTACGTAAGGATCCAGACTACGTTCCTTCTCCTTGTGCCTGTAGTCTCATGGGAAAAGGTAGATGAGACAGAGCTGTAAGTAGGTTGGGAAAAAAAAACCAAGTGCCTGGATTCCAGCTTCCATTATGGCGAGTGCTAATCATGTGACCATGGTAAGTCCTTGAACATTCTAAACAAAATTATCTCATTTATTAAATATGAAATAAATAAAACAGTGAAATGAGGTCTTAGCTAGTGTAATAAAGCAAGAAAAATCATTAAAAGGCATATGGATTGGAAAAAAGGAAATAAAAATGTCCTTATTTTAAGGCAACGTGATCATCTATGGAGAAAACCTTGTAAAATCTACAGAAAAACAGCTTTTAAAACTAATCAGTAAGTCTAGCAAGGTCACAGGATTCAAGGTTAATGCTTAAAAATTAATTATATTTCTGGGGTGCCTGGATGGCTCAGTTGGTTAAACGCCTGACTTTTGGTTCTGGCTCAGGTCGTGATGTCATGGATCGTGAGATCCAGCCCTGAATTGGGCTTCATGCTCATTGGGGACTCTGCTTGAAGATTCTCTCCTTCTGCCCCTCCCCTCTTTCTCTCAAATAAATAAACAAATCTTTTAAAAAAATTATTATATTTCTATATACTAGCAATCAATCACTGGAAACCAATATTAAAAAAAAGTTTACAATAAGCTCCAAAAAGTGAAATATTCAGGTGTAAATTTAACAAAACATGTAGAGGTTCTGGTATCCAAAACCACAAAACACTGATGAATGAAATTATAATGACGACCTAAATAAGTGTACAGGCACCCTGTATCCATGGCGGGAAGACTCAAGATGGTACGTGAATGTTCCACAAACTGAGCCATAGCCTTAGTACACTTCTAAGAACACCCCAATAAGATCTTTGGTAGATATTGGCAAGATGATTATAAAATGTACAAGGAGAGACAAAGGGACTAGAGAAGCCAAAACAATTTTGAAAAAGAAAAAAATAAAATTAAAGGGCCCACAATGCCTGATTTTAAGACTTGATATGAAGCTATGGTACTCAAAACAGTGATACTCATGGAATCACACATATATTTATAACGGAACTGAATAGAGAGTCCAGAAAGAGAGCCATCAAAATATAGACAATTGATTTTTTAAAGACTTTATTGTCTTAAAACGGTTTTAGGTTTACAACAAAATTGAAAGGAGGTACAGAGATTTCCTATGGGCTCCCTGCCCCCACACACGCATAGCCTTTCCCATTATCAGTGTTACTCATTAAAGTGGTACAGTTTTACCAAGGATGAATCTGTAATGATACATGATAATCACCCAAGTCCATAGTTTGCCTTAGGATTCATTTTCAGTGTCATATATTCTATGGGTTTGGACAAATATATAGTGACATATACTCATCATTATAATACATTATAACCTTATAATACATTATAACATCATGCTTTCACTGTCTTAAAAACCCTCTGTGCTCTACCTATTTATTCATCCCTTCCTCTCTCCAAGTTCTTGGCAACCATTGATCTTTCTATTGTCTCCCTTTCCAGAATGTCATACGGTTGGAATCATACAAGAAGTTGCTTTTTCAGATTGACTTCTGTCACTTAGTAATACGCATTTAAGTTTCCTTCATATCTTTTTGTGCCTTGATAGTTCTTTTTTTTTTTTTGATAGTTCATTTATTTTTAGCACTGAATCATCTTCCATTGTCTGGAGGTACCACAGTTTAGATATCCATTCACCTACTGAAGGACAGCTTGGCTGCTTTCAAGTTTGGACACTTTTGAATAAAGCAGCAATAAACATCCATGTGCAGTCTTTTGTATGATTGAAGTTTTCAACTCCTTTGGGTAAATACCTAGGAGTGTGATTGCTGAATTACATGGTAAAATATATATACACATTTTACTAGGAAACCCCCAGGCTGTTTTCCAGAGCGGCTATAGCAGTTCGTGCTGCCAGCAGCCCTGGTTGGGAGTTCCTTACCCTCATCAACATTTGGGGCGGTTACTGTTCTGCGTTTTGACCATTCTCACAGGTGTGCAGTGAAAGTCCAGTGTTGTTTTAAGTTTCGTTTCCCCGATGACAAACGATGTGGAGCATATGTTCCTATCCTTATTTGTCATTTGTGTATCTCCTCTGGTGAGGTATCTGTTATGGGCTTTTCCCCATTTTTGAATTAGGTTGCTTTCTTATTGCTCGGTTTTAAGAATTATTTGTATGTTTTTGGGTAACTTCTTTATTAGATGTGTCTTGGCAAATATCTTCTCCCAGTCTATAGCTTGTCTTCTTATTCTCTTGACTTGTCTTTCACAGAGCAGAAGCTTTTAGCTTTACAGAAGTCCAGCTCAGCTTATCAATTATTTCTTTCATGGGATGTGTCTTTGGTGTTATATCTAAAAAGGCATCACCATGCCCAAGGTCATCTGGGTTTTCTCCTGTGTTTTATTCTAAGATATTTATGGTTTTGCATTTTACATTTAGGCCTGTAATCCATTTTGAGTTAATTTTTGTGAAGGGCATAAAGTCTGTGTCTACATTCTTTTTTTTTTTTTTTTTCTTCAGGTGGTTGTCCAGCAGCATCTGTTGAAAAGACTTTCTCTATTGTATTGCCTTTTGTCCTTTGTCAAAGATCAGTTGGCTATATTTGTGTGGGCCTGTTTTGGGCTCTCTGTTTTGTTCCATTGATCTCTTTGTCTATTCTTTCACCAATATCACACTGTCTTGATTACCATAGATTTACATTAAGTCTTAAATTAGAGTAGTGTCAGTTCTCCAACTGTGTGCATCTTCAATATCGTGTTGGCCATTCTGGATCTTTTGCTTCACCCTATACTCTTTAGAATCAGTTCGTCAATATTTGTAAAATAACTTGCTGTGATTTTCATTGGGATTGTATTAAATCTTTACATCAATTTGGAAAGAACTGATATCTTGACAATATTGAGTCTTTCTACCCACGAATATGGAATATGTATCCATTTATTTATCTCTTCTTTGATTTAATTCATTGGAGTTTTGTTGTTTCACTTACGTTGTTCTTGTACATGTTTTGTTAGATTTATACTTAAGTATTTTAATTTTGGGGTGCCAATGTAAATGATATTGTTTTTGATTTCAAATTCCACTTGTGCATTCATAATATATAGAAGAGCAATTGCTTTTTTGTATTAACCTTATATCCAGTAGTTTTTCTCTAATTGCTTGTTAGTTCCATATTAAATCAGTTCTTTCAGATTTTCTACATAGATGACTATGCCATTTGCAAACTGAGATCCAAAGATCGTTTCTTTCTTTCTTTCTTTCTTTCTTTCTTTCTTTCTTTCTTTCTTTCTTTCTTTCCTCTTTCTTTCTTTCTCTTTCTCTCTTTCTTTCTTTTTTCTCTTGTAACCTTCCTTCTTTCCTTCCTTCCTTCCTCCCTCCCTTCCTCTTTCTTTCTTTCTTTCTTTCTTTCTTTCTTTCTTTCTTACCTGTGTACATTTTATTTCCTTCTCTTACTGATTGCATTAGCAAAGACATCTAGTTTGGTGTTGGAAAGGAGTGGTGAGGGACATCTGGGTTGCTTAGTCAGTTAAGTGCCCAACTCTCTTGATTTCAGCTCAGGTCATGATCTCAGGGTCGTGAGGTCAAGCCCCACATTGGGCTCCATGCTCAATGGGAAGCATGCTTTAGTGTTCTCTCTCTCCCTCTGCCCCGCTCCCTATTCTCTCTTTAAAAAAAATAAATCTCAAAAAAATAAAAAAGAATGGGGAGAGGGTACATCCTTGCCTTGTACTTGACCTTAGTGGGAAAGCTTCGAGTTTCTCACCATTAAGTATTATGTTAGCTCTAGGGTTTTGTTGATAGTCTTTATCAAATTGAGAAAGTTTTCCTGTATTCCTAGTTCACTAGAATTTTTATATGAGTAGGTATTGAATTTTGGCAAATGCTTGTTCTCCATCTATTGATATGACCATGTGATTTTTCTTTTTTAGTTTGTTGATGTGTTGGATTACATTGATTTTGATTGTTGAACCAGCCTTGCATACCTGGAATAAATCCCGCTCAGTTGTGGGATATAATTTTTATATACTTTTTTGAATGTGATTTGTCAGTATTTTGTTGAGAATTTTTTCATCTATATTTATGACACAAATTGGTCTGTAGTTGTTGTTTTTTGTTTTTTTTGTTTTTTTCTTTATAATATCTTTGTCTGGTTTGGGCATTAAGATAATGCTGGCCTCACAGAATGAGTTAGAAAATATTCCTTCTGCTTCTATCCTCTGGAAGAGATTGTGGAGAATTGGTCTAATTTCTTCCTTAACTGTTTCATAGAATTCACCAGTGAACCCATCTGGGAAGTCAATTGATTTTTGACCAAAGTACAATGGCAATTCAATGAAAAAAAAAGGATAGTATTTCCATAGCTGTACATTCATATGCAAAAATATTAATTTCAACGCATATCCTATACATTATACAAAAGCTAACTCAAAATAGACCCAGCTCTAAATATAAAGCATAAAACCATAAGGCTTTTAAAATAAAATATTGGGAAAATATTCATGACTTTAGGTTAGGCAATGAATTTTCAGATATGACTCAAAAAGAGAATTAAAAGACAAGCTACAGTCAGGGAAAAATACTTGCAAATTACATATTTGAAAAAGGAGTTGTATGAGAATATATAAAGAATGCTCAAAGCTTAATGGCAAGGAAACAAGCAATCCAATTTTTTAAAAAGGGAACACGATTTGAAAAGCTACTTCACCAAGGAAGATAGACAAATGACAAAGGAGCCCATGAAAAGATGCTTGAGCTCACTAGCCAACAGAAAAATGCAAATAAAATGTACAATACCTATTAGAATGGCAGAAACGAATAAACAAAAACATACAAAAACTTTGACAATGCCAAGTGCTGGTGTGAGGCAGGGCAACCAGCACTCCCATATATCGCTGGTGTAAATGTCTGACATCCAGCCCCTCTGGAAAGGTCTGACAGTTTCTGATCAACATGTACTTACCGTATGACTCAGCGATCCCAGTCTTGATGCTTATGCAAGAGAAAGGAAAACATGGGGTGCCTGGGTGGCGCAGTTGTTAAGCATCTGCCTTCGGCTCAGGGCGTGATCCCAGCGTTCTGGGATTGAGCCCCACATCAGGCTTCTCTGCTAGGAGCCCTCTTCTTCCTCTCCCACTCTCCCTGCTTGTGTTCCCTCTCTCGCTGGCTGTCTCTCTCTGTCAAATAAATAAATAAAAATCTTTAAAAAAAAAAAAGAGAGAGAGAGAGAAAGGAAAACATACGTTCACATGTAAACCCATATGTGAATATGTACAGTGGTTTTATTCCTAATCATTGGAAACTGGATCTAACACAAATATCTTTCAATGGACGAACAGTCGAAGGCACGCTGGGGCATCCACCCATGGAATGCTACTCAGCTATAAAAAGCCATCAACTTTGGATGCATCCGACATGGGTAAACCTCAATGGCATTGTGCCGGCCCAAGGAGGTACCTCTCCGAAGGTTGATACTGTGTGACCCCATTGATATGACATTCTCACGAAAGCTAGAACATGTGGATAGAGACCATATCGATGGGCTTTGGGAGGATTTGACTACAATGGGGCAACACAAGCGGAGTCTGGGGGCTGATGGAGTTTTTGTGCATCCTGATTGTGGCAGTGGTTACGTTAACCCGCATATATGTTAAAACTCATGAAGTCATACACTAATGCCCCACCATTTACTTTGCTGTATGTTAATTTAAGTATTTTTAAAATTAAAATAAGTAATGATTATATTCTTGAAATGTCTTATCATGGATTTATTAATATTTTAAAGCCCCAATAAAGGGAAAAGGTTGGTATAAAATTAAGCATCTCTGTGAGTCCCAATATTTAAGGTGTTCATGAAACTGTTCAGAATCTGAGCTCCCTACTTCAACATAAGTAGGAACACAATTTCTTCAAACTCAGACTTTGTCTCGTGTAGTTTGATGCGCCAGAAGCAGAGATGCCCACAATCTGACCTTCCGGTTTGGACTCCTGTTCACTTTAGAGGGTAGTGGAACATTCTTAATGGGCTGGACTGTGTCCCCCAAAATTCGTATGTTAAATTCTTAACCTTAGTGCCCCAGAATGTGACTGTATTTGGTCTTAAAATGGTAACAAAGTT
This sequence comes from Ailuropoda melanoleuca, assembly GCF_002007445.2. Classification (NCBI taxonomy): domain Eukaryota; kingdom Metazoa; phylum Chordata; class Mammalia; order Carnivora; family Ursidae; genus Ailuropoda; species Ailuropoda melanoleuca. Next base: position 126,790,702 of record NC_048223.1, read on the forward strand.
ACAATGAGGTCATTGGCGTGGGTCCTCATCCAGTAGGACGGAGGTCCTCATAAGAAGTGTGGACCCAGAGACGTACATGGGGAAGACCGTGTGAAGACACGGCCAGAGGATGGCCATCCACCAGCCCAGCACAGAGGCCTCAGACCCTGCTGATACCTTGATCCTGGGCTCATAGCCATGAGGATTGCGTTGTTTGAGCTGCTCTGTCTGTGGGATTTTGTTGCAGCAATGGATCATTCCAGGTGGCCAGGTGAGTGACGCTCCCGTTCCCCCCCACAGTCCCAAGTCTCATGCAAGGCACGAACAGGTTAATTAAAACATCGATTTTGAAATCAGATCAGGCCTCCCCTGTCTGCTTAAAAGTTGCATCTTTAGATTTTACATGAATTTTTAATTTTAGGTGACTAGAAGTGACAGTGGAGCAGATCATTTGTGTAATTACAGCAACAATCAGCAAGGAAGGAGCGCCTCTCAAAAGATCAGAAAACGCGAACTGGATTTGGTGGCGAAGGAGGCTGGTGGCGGAGTCACCTGAGCCCCTGAGCCCCTGGGTCATTGGGAGACCTGCCGCCTTGCAGACCAGGAGGGCACTGGCTTCCCCTGTTTGAAGGAGAGGGTGCTATTCATTCTCGGGGACAGGCGGCCTTTGCTTCAGAAACATGTTGTGCTGGGATTAGAAAAAGAGAAGGAAAGCGCCAGCACACAGGTATCAGATAACCAGAACTCAGACGGTGCACGAAGCCCCATCACAGCCATTGTTCACTCCTCCGAGCTTCCTGTTCAAAGTGACTGTGTTCCCTGCAGCCCGAGCTGGTCCGTTTGGCTGTCCCCACGCAGATATGATATCCAGGCATTCTGGTGACTATCAGCAGAGTAATTATGCTGCAATGTGTCCGTGCAGCAGAAGCCAGGATAAAAAGCTCTACGGTGACTCAGTCTGGAAAAGGCAGGAGTGGAAATGTTCCATTTCTACAGCGGAAGGTAGTCTGATGACAGAGAAGCCACAAAGCTAGAGGGGATGAGGCGGACAGATAAACTGGTGGGGGGTGGGGAGGGGGCACAGTCCGAAGCAGGATTCTCCTTACTTCCCCAAACCTCAAGTGTAGACCTGCCTCCCATTCAAACCACTGCAGAGAAAGGGAAGAAATAATCTGCTGGGGGTTTGAACACAGAGATAACACCACTGTCAGATACTGATTCCCAGAAAACTGATTCCTGTTAAATACCTAGTTCAAGTTTAAGAGCAAATGTAATGTTTTTGTTGCTTATGGGAAGATCACAGCTAATTAGCCTTAGTTAAATAAAGCATAGTCCTTGAAAATTAGAGACAGATTCCTTTGCCCTCTGAACAGTTGCCCCCAGCCCACTCTGTGAATATTAACCTCTTGTGGCCCCTGAACTGTGCCTCCATGCTGTCATCTGAGAGGACCGGGGAGCAAGCAGCCCCCAAGCTCTACTTAAAACAATGATTTTTTTTGGGGGGGGAGGGAAAAATAATTCAACAGGTGGAAATAACTAGTGGTTTCCTTTGCCAGGTCTTGATGACCGTAACCTAAATTCAGTTTCAGATGGGAAGGCTTGGGAATCGTTAATTCAGATCTTCTTGCATGTTCTGAATGCTGTGACTAAGACTGCCACTGCCATTTTCAAGGACCCGGATGATTGATTTGGGAACGTGGCCAGGATATCAAGTTTGTTATGGAGACGAGCCCCACAGGCAAGGAGGACTGCTGGGAACGGCGGATCTTCCATTTATGAAGGATCATCCTGAGAACAAAGGAAAATTTCCCACCTATGCCAAGTGCCTGGAGATTTTCTTTCTTATGATTGCATTTAGTTCAAATCTTTCCCTCTGATTTCCCCAATTTACTACATCTCGAAGGGAGAAGAGAAACACCTTGATGGCCTCTAGAAATAGATGCTTTGCTTGAGAAGTCAAGGAGACAATGGCAAGCAATCGAAGGCACCCGAAGTAATGTCCCTCGAACTAAAAGGTCCCTGCCTGGCCCTGGAGCTTGTTGGCTTACTCAAGTCCCATTTCCCCTTTGCAAAGAGCCCCTCAGGGAATGACTCTTTTGCATTAAATATTCATTTAAATTGCACATATTTTGGTAATAAGGAGAAACCTGGTATCAAAGTTCTAGACTTGCTCATTCGTGTCCCATGGAGACACCCAGGCATAGTGCTGTCTAGACGGCATCTGCACATGCAGGAGTTGACCTGCACCTGCTCCCTGGACAGCCATTTCCAGGCAGAATGGCTCATGCAAAGAAGAGCCTTTCTCCCGTGGACTCCCAAAGGAAAGGACTCCTGGTGGATGACACATGGTCAAGTCAAAAGAGGAAAAATACCCCAGAACGCAATTCCTGCCAGACCAGCAGCCCAAATGCAAGTTCGTTGTGTGCAAGTGAACTTTGGCTCCTTTGCTCTTCTGCCAGGAGTTCAAGAGACCATGAGAGGAAAGCAGCAGTCAAGTCTAGGTCCTGCCTGGGGCAGGGGAAGCACCATTTGCTGATTCACCGGCAACTTCAGCTGTCTGTCACTGGCTTGTTGATTCTGAGACGTTCTCTTAGGAAGGGAGACAAAACATTTCACACAAATAGACAAAATGAGGGTTTAAGTGTTAGAGCAGAGAGGGAGACAATGTTGGGTGTGAGATACTATGACACAGGGGTGGGGGGCAGAAATCAAGGTGTCATAGGACCAACTATAAGGTTAAAGTATTAGAAAGGAAAACGGGATTCTCAGTTAATTATGCTCTGTCCATAGCCATTCATAAGGTGAGTGAAGGGATTGCTCTTTTGATAAGGGAGTTTTTAAAGGGCTCTTCTGGAATGAGAGATGCTGACAGATTGAAGGAAGTCTCTAAGAAGGGGACTAGGGGAATAGCCTGCACGGAGACAGCACGTCTGACCCTGGTGTAGGCAAAATCCTAGAGACATTAATAAGAGATGAGATCACGAAACATCTGGAGAAATAAACCAGTAAGGACCGCTCGTGAGGGCAGGGGCTGTCCAGGAAATGCGAGGGAGTCCAGGCCAGGAGATGCTGTGGAAGGCAGAGCCCCGGGGGCCCAGCCTTGTTCTAATCAGCTCCAGTCACCCACGCCCTGACACCTCTCCTGAGCGAGACGCAGGACAGGCCAGGTGAGTGAGACCACCTCATAGGGTCAAAGAGTGTGTCTGAAGGCAGTTTGCTGGTGATGCCAGGAAGCCCGGTGCTCACATGCGCTTCCCCAGAAGGGCTGAGGAGGGGACACCGGGCTCAGCCCATGCTTGGGGGCCCCTGCCCTGCAGAAAGATCCAGGCTTTAATAAAATGTGGAACACTTGCTGGGAAGAGTCGGGGCTCTTCTCCTTTCGGGTGACAGACATCTGAGTCAAATAACTTTTGGGAAACATGAACTTCTTAGCTCACGTGGCAGAAAAAGAAACCGGGAGATTGGACAGACTGTGGAAACCAGCGGCCCCATGATGGGGAGAAGGGATGGGGGGGGAACAGGGTTCCTCCGCTTCTCCCTCCCTCCTCTCCGCTCTCTCTCTCCCCACACATCTGTTTTTCATCTCTTCTTTGGCTTCTATTTGGCTTGATCTTGCAGACAGACGGACTGACGGACTCCACACAACAGGAGAGCTAGCCAAGAACAGCCTTGAATTCACAGTCTCAGAGCTCAGGAGAGACATTTTTCCCGGAATGAACGTGCATCAGCTGCACATGGGATCTGCATGGTCCCATCAGGTCACATGCTTGCTGCTTAGACCAACTGTTTTACTCAGAGGTTGAGTCCACAGTCGGTGGTCCCGAGAGAGACACGTGGTTGAGGGAGGACCAATCCGTCGAGTGAGGGGTGGGCTGAACGTTGAGCTGACACAAAACAGTGCAGAGAGCAGCGATGTCTCCTTCTACAGGTTTTGGGATGTATCAGCCTTTTGAAAGTGGTTCCGAGCCTTCAATGCTCCACTTTTCCCTGTTCCTTACTCTCAGTATGAAACAAATCCTTGCTGTATGAACTTGGAGTTAGTTTGCTTGGATATTGGCTGAAGGGAAATCCAGTGCAGTACCTTCCCTATTATTTTGAGTCACAGAGACATCGCATATGAATGTGAAGCCCTTCGGGGGTACTGCGGTCCTGAGCACCAGCGCTGGACCGATGTGGGCATCATCCTAGTTTCATGTTGAGACTGCGCTGAAAGTAAGCTCGTCTACGCACTTGGGGGCCCAGAGCCTCGGCAGCCTGAGCTCATTGCCCACCGCACCACCAGCTTTCACAGCTACCATAGCCAGATGTTCTGAGCTAAGAATAGATGGGGACAGCCAGCAAGCAGAGGGTGTCAGTAAGGACTAAGAATGAAGGTCGGTAGGAAATTCAAGGCAGACACATAGCTGACTCTTCTTGAGTCTTCCTGCTTGCATTCTTGCCACACTTCCCCCTCCAACTAATACACATTCTCTACTGTAAACTTTTCCCTTGCTCCATATGATGTGATCCTGGTTCACCGCCATGATAAAATTATTTATTACAACACCCAGCCTCCTACCAAGCTTCGGTCTCTGCTGTTTCTGCTCTTCCCTTCCAGGCCTTTTTTATTGCTCTTCATCTCTTCCTTATTCATTAAATGCTCTTCCCTAAGTTTCTACAAAGCTGGTTCTTTGTCCTCATTTGGTTTTAGCTTGAAAGAAGAGAACCTCTGGGTCCTCCAAACAAAGTCGCCTGCCCCATTGAATTCCCTTTAAAGAATTTTGTCTTGTATATTCCTCCGTCTCTGCAAAGGAGATGGACGAGGCTGGCTTCTGTCTCCTTCCTGCTCACAGTCAGGGCCTGAGGAATGGAGTCCCGCAATTAAATGTGCTCAAGGAAACGGATGGTGGCGGTGGGGGGGGGGCGGTACCCACCGGCCACAAGCGCAGTGTTACTACTGAGCAGCGCGAAAACATGGGCTAAACGTTGACTGTCTGGGCAATTAGCAAGTCCCGCGTGAGGGCCAAAAGACATTCGTCATTTGAGGAAGCAAAAATTGGCATTCTCCCCACCCCGAGGCCGGTGAGTGTCACTTAGCTGGAGAACAGGCTGGCCCCTCAGATGTGCGTTTTGTTGCTGTTGTTGTTGGCACCTTGAAAGTAGCAGTACTTTTTAAGAGCTGGGAAGGACATACTTTTTTTTTTTTTCTCCTTCTAAGGGGTTCCTGACGCCCTCTAGACACAGCCCTTGGGCTATTTGTTGAATGAATGAATGAATGAATGAATGAATGTGTGAATGAATGAATAAGTATTAAGGGTATGGGTCAGAGTAGATGCTCAATAAATTATTTTAACCAAATAAGCAATTAACTAAAGATATAAATAGATAATCTTCTTAGATTAACAGTTTAAAAATGCCATGACCTAAATCAAACACAAGAGAGAGAAGACATAACAAAACCTCCCATGTTTTTTCTACAAGCGCTAGGAGGCCAGGAAGCAAGTTGAGAGGCAGGAACTCCTGCGTGGGAGGAGGTCAACATTTTGCATCCATAGTGACAAACAGGCTGGAGTCACCATTGCCCATTGCTCACACAAATAAACCAATCAGACCAAATTTCATTTTTTACATAAATTAAATGTAAACAATAGATTTCCCTTGCTTTTCTAATGAAAAGTCATCAGTCCAAGTGAATTTATTTCCCAGTTTATTTAGAAGTTATGTGGACACATTTATGGAACACAAGAAATAGCAGGAAGATCGGTAGGAGAAGGAAGGGAAGAATGAAGGGCAGTAAACAGAAGGGGGAATGAACCATGAGAGACTATGGACTCTGGGAAACAAACTGAGGGCTTCAGAGGGGAAGGGGGTGGGGGATTGGGATAGGCCAGTGATGGGTATTAAGGAGGGCACGTATTGCATGGTGCACTGGGTGTTATTGGCAAGTAAGAATCATGGAGCTTTACATCAAGAACTAGAGATGTACTGCATGGTGACTAACATAACATAATAAAAAATTATTATTATTAAAAAAAAGAAGTTATGTGGACACAGCCACGGGCATAGAATTACAGTCGTTAAGCCCACTTGATAGGCCAGGTCAACAGTGTGACCAGGTACGTAGATGCTCACCGAGGTCAGGGTGATTCTCAACTGGAAATGCTCAGCACACAGACGTGCACATGTGTGTACACGGGCTGGCGCTCGAGACCTATGCGGCCGGCAGCAAATAACCAGGGTCTGAGATGGCACCAAAGTCGACGGGGAATGCCCTGGTGGGACCAACGTGCAGACTGCAATTAGACCGGCGTGGAACTATTAATCACACAGCATACCATGAGGAAGCTGGCTGGCTGAGGTCAAGGTCCCATAAGTGAGGGTATTAGCCATGGATGTGACACGGGGTGCTTTTCCAACCTGCTCATTAAAGAAGTAATTGGTAGGTCAGGAAATTGCAGACACTCATCTGAAAGAGCTAGGAAAGAAGCATGAGGAAAGGGCAGAGTTTTGTCATGTATATAGGAATTCTCTTGCTTTAAATGCCATATTCTTTGTTGCTTGACATATTCACATTATCCCAGAGGCCATTTTAGCTGGTCTCCAGCTGTGAAAACGACAACATCACATCTGCGGTGTCAGGTGGAGGCAAACACAACAGGAAAAAATTAATTGAAAAATCTTGTTCAGATAGTTTGTGAAGAAATTAATAATGCACTTGCTTTGTAGAGAGACGGACCGTTTTTGTGTCATGTGAAGATATTCAATACATATTTGCAGAGCTTTGAGTTTGAACGTACTGATGATGTAAAGGAGATTCATCGAGATGTAAAAATACAGAAATTATTCAGGGGCTTTACTAAAAGGTAAATACACTCGGTTTATCAAGGTTTATGTACTAAAATATCTGGGCTGTTCATACAATGGATTTCTATTTTTGTTGGGTCTGCATTCTTAACTAACTTAAGCGAAATATTTTCTGACCAGCCGACACACGTTCACGTGACTCAGGCGAGGACAGGTGAATTGGATCCCGGAATCTCATCTGGGACGCTGGGTGCACATCCAGTCATCCCGTGCCTACTGAGCTCCATGCACAAATATGCGGACACCTCCATTTCCTAACGCTTGGCTGGTGTGGGGGAGCCAGCAGAGGCAGGCGGAGGACTCCCCTTGACACAGTTAATCAATTTTGCCATCAGATCCTGTGAGCATCACATCAATTACTATCCATTTTTTGTTAATGTGACTCGAAGCCTCTTGTAAGGTGTTATTTGCCAGTCTTTTAATTGTATCAGTAACAATGAATTTCCATCCGATATGGTAATTAAACTAAATATGTGATAATGCATTTGATTAGTGACAGGAAAACATAAGAGAAGATCGAAATGAAAGGACAGCAGCGAATGCCTTCCCGCAGTTCTCTCCCCAGAGTTCCTCCCTTACCCTGCTTTCTGATCTGAGTTTCCTACACTATCGAGCCCAGAAGCTCAAGTCCTGCAAGAGGACCCAAGGGTTGCATTTACGCCCGGGGATGTGATTTCTGAGATGCCCAGGAAAGGAACCCAGCTTCCGACCTTCCCCAAGGTGATTGTGGGGGCTTGGGCAGCCCACTTTTCCATGCCCCTCACCTGCCATGAGGGAAAACTCCCCTTTCATTCTGCCCTGGCTCAGCCCCCACAATGCCTCTCCTGACTCATGGGGTTGGTGACCCTCTCCATGATGAGCTGCAGCGTTTGCCTCTGAACAAAACGCTCCCCCTCTTCTCGGGGGACAGCTGAAGCTGATCCAGCAGGTGGCCAGCATCAAGAAGAGGTCCGTGTGCTGGTTCTGCTGCCATCCAGGCAAGGCACCTGGCTTTCCCCAGCCCACCTGTGCCGCACAGGAAGTGGAGAAAGGAATTGCCTCTGTCCAGGCGTGGGAGCACGTGATCGGCCGACAGCGTGGAGAAGCACGGGGGAGCGCCACACACGAGAAAATACAAGGCTGCCCCTCTCCTCACCTTACTGACGGTGAGTGCTCTGGCCTGGTTTCATCTCAGACTTCTAGGACGAAGTAAGAGCTGATCATATGTTATTAAGCTCCTGAGGACTCATCCCTATGCTGTATTAACGGGAATTGAGGGCCAGCCTCCTGGTTGGTAGATTCTTCCTGAAGACGAACAGCCAAGGCCACAGGGAAGAAGGGGAACTGGGACTCGGTTTGGTTTCCTTGTCCCAAAGGGGACGCAGCTTGGGCACGCTCAGCTCAGGGAGTCCTTGGCGTCCATTCAAATGCTCAAGAATTCTGGCTGCGTTTAGGGAGAGCATGGCGTGCCATCAGCCGAGCTGGGTGTGCTCCAGAGAGAGATGAGAGGGACCAGGAATGTCAAGGGGTCTTTCATGATGGAGCATAGGTGTGAATCAGAAAAGGTTCACGGTGGCCACTGTGCCGGGACGTTATCTGGAGCGCCTACGCTGGGCTGGGGACAAAGCCCCTGCAACATGGAAGAAGCCACCGCCTGGAGGTTGCATGTTCAGATCAGCTGAAATAGCGGGTGTCATAAAAAGGCATGTAGCCAAGGGGAGGCTGCATTGCAACAGTGTCTTTATGGAAGTGCGTGTGACAACCACATGAATACCAAATGAATTCATTATGATCACTGCTATTTCCATGAATACCAAATGAATGTATAATGACTGGACTCTTAAAGTGTTACCAATTTAAAAAAAAAATCCTAGAAATAATGGGGAAATTAATCTCATTCCATGCTGAAGAAGTCGCATTTTAGAAAAAGTCTTGGAAATACTTCGATGGTTGGCAACCAGGAGTTTCCAGATGATGCCGTAGCTCATTTATTTTCCCAGCTCTGTCCAGAATTGATTTCAATTGCGAAGCATTTTCCGGCATGCCCCAGCAGAGAAGGCGCCCAAACATGTTATCTGAATGAGCACACATTTCCTTCCTTTGGGGAGTTCTCCACTATTCTGAGGATTCTTGACGTTGGAAAGTTTGTCCCACCCCTGACTGAGGCACTTTCCAAACACACAAAATTGGAGATGCGTTTGCCTGGCTTTCCAGGAGACAGGGAACAGCTGGCATGGGTGCCCAGCCCTAACACATCACACAGCTGTACCCTGCAACACGACTGTTCTTCTGTAAGTCACATGCCCAACAGATTTTAGGAGAAGCTGGCATGTGCAGAACTGGGGGAGGAGCCCAAGTGGTCCAGGGTAGGACACCGATGAGTGAGTTTGGAGAAAGAGCTTTCCCATTTTTTGTGGTCCCTGAACACATCCCTTCTCTGGACACTGGGGATGGTAGGACAGGCTAGCCGCCCCCTTGGCCCCATTCAGGTCTTCTGGACCTCCAGGTCAATGAACAATGGTGACTGAATGCTCAAGAGGGGGTCATTTGGTCTGTGACTTTACCAGGGCCCCTAACAGAAGACCTATGCAGCCAACCCAGGCCAGAGGGGAAGGCAAACCCAATGTGCATGGCTCAAAATCAAGTGGATTTCAGGCTAGGGCTGCTTGACCTGATCGAGAGCTTGCTTCAGCTGATTCACTAACATTCTGCAAAGGGCACTGGAGGAGGGTAGGGGCCGTTAAGCCTGGCACCCCCAGCTCCAGATTCCTCAGTCTGAGCTGCAGGAAAAATACCACCCAACTCCGCAGGGAAGATAAAGGACCATCTTTCATGTCCTCTGCTCCTCCTGGCCCCCCAGGCAGGAATGGTCCAGAAAATTCATCACCAGGCCCTGCCCTGGAAAACTAATCTAAAGCAATCTGTCCTAAAATAGTTTTTCTGTGGAAGTGAAATGGGGGCTTTCTCTCTACTCTTCCTTCATTGCTTGGGTGGGTGACCAAGTCTGAGATCTTTCTAGGTCCGTGCCAGTGAGTGGGGATGCTGATGGGAGAGGCGGACATGAGATTGCATCCCAGCCCCTTCCACGTGTGGCAGCTTGGTAAAGGGACTCGGGTCCCAGAGCCTGAGAAAGTAGTTGGACACTGATTGATTCTAAGCCTTTCCCCTGGTCATTTAGCAGTTGGTACCAAGATGCCGGTGTTTGGAAGAAGCTGGAACCTGTAATTGATTTTCACACTATACAGAATGTACAGGGTCATGGTAGAGAGAAAGAGTTTGAATGTCAGAATGCTGCAGTTCAAATCTGAGCCCCTGACTCCCAATCTCCCTGTGCCTCAGTTTCTTCAGATGCACCATGGGATGGCTGTCCTATGTCCCTCAGAGAGCTGTCCTGGGAGCTCAGGACATCTAGTAAATACAATATCTGGCATCGAGCAAGTACTCAATAAAATGTATGTAAATTTACCTGTCCATCCCTTTCACGGGCGTGTGTGTATGTGCGCACATCAGACTGAACGTGTATCTATGTATGTAATTTTAAACGCATGCGTGCACGTATACATATGCTGTCAGCTTTTAATAGCCCTGGGAGCCTGCCTTATCCTCTCCTGCAGGACAGCAGCTGAATAGTGCACTATTCACCATAAGGATTTGGAGTGGGAGGTTTTTTTCTTTGAACCAAAGAATCTTGCACAAGTTTTGTGCTGATGATTCCACTTTCATTCGTTGGAGTTTCACGATCCCTGATTCTGATTCCTGAGTGATTCAGAAGTTCTCAAATGTTGGCCAGGGCCAGACAGGAGTCACACAAGAGGCATTTTATTTTATTGTAGATTAATTTACGTATCTTATAGAGAGAAAGAGAGAGAGAGTGAGTGTGCGAGTTGAGGGTGGGGCAGAGGGATAGTAGCTCAAGCAGACACTGGGCTGAGTGCGGAGCCCGACGTGGGGCTCCATCCATCCCAAGACCCTGAGATCATGACCTGAGCTGAAAGCGAAAGTCAGATTCTCAACTGACTGAGCCACCCAGGCGCCCCACACAAGGGGCCTTTTACACACATGTTGTGGAGCCTTCCCTGGGGGCTTCTGGTTCGGGAGTACAGCCTAGAGCGCAGGCAGGAGCTTTAAAGCACCCCCAGAAACCTGTCAGGTGTGGTCACAGTGGAAACACTGATGGAAAACCTTTCTTCACCGCTGAACTCACCGGCTAGGTGTCAGTCAACTCACTCCCCTGCCCCATTCCATCTCCACCTGGTAATAATGAGAAATGGGAGACTGGGGGAGAAGCCGGAATTCAACAGAAGAGAATGCATCATCATTTCCTAAATCTGAACTGGTCAGAGGGAAGGAGTAAAATGTAGGCCAACCTCCCAGCAACACCAAAGGACACTGCTGGGTTCAGGGACCTCAAAGCACAGCTTAGGACAACTTGGGGCACTTTGGGTGCTAGTAACCTAACTGGGCACAGGCCACCCCCTGGGCATTTCCTGGGAAACTTCAGGTCATGCACACAGCAAACGTGTCACTGCAGCCACTGGAGCCTCCCCAGGGTCTCCTGTCCCTGCACTCTCCCTTCTCGGGTCTTCCTCTTCCAGACCCCTCCATGCTGCATATTGTGGTCATGACCCATCACCTCATAACCTTCTTGTCTCCACAAGGCAAAATCCCAAGAAATGGTTGTGCTTGCTCAGGCTGGAAGCACCCGTCTGAGGCTATAGGTGAGGGCCTGGGGGTGGATGGGCCCACGAGTCCCTCCAGAATCCCAGAGGATGAAGTGCTGGTGGACGTGAGATGTCAAGTCTCACTTGATATCCATGGACATCAGGGCTCTGGGTTCGGGGCCCTGGATGGCAAACAGGCTCACACCATCAGGGGCCCTGCTTCCCAGGCCTTCACACGCACTGGGTCACACCACCAGCTTTCCTGGGGCTCCAGCTTGCAGACGGAAGATTTGGGACTTGGCCTCCATAACCGTGTGAGCCAATTCTTGTCCTAACTCCCCTCTTAGATCTATCTGTGTATACGGGTATCTCCTGTGGGTTCTGTTTCTCTGGAGAACATGACTGATACAAGTGATTTCAAAATAAAATGTTTAAAAGAATGACAGGACCCTGGGGACCCTCATTCAGTATTTTCAGAATGATTGCCTTTTACAGACTGAAGGGGATGATGTCCATGGACGGACCCTAACAGACCTCGGCCGGGGCGCCCTCAGTAAAAAGCAGTTATTCTATCAGCAGCCAGCACAGGGTCGAGTTGGCTCCTTACCAAGGTGTGGACACTCTTTCCCGCTACCCCAGGCCCTGCCTCCTAAACTTTGGGCAGACCCGTCCATCACTCCCTGTGGGTCTCAGAGGCACCGTGCCCTCTCCGGACTCCAGGCCAGCACACACTGTTCCCAATGTCTGTTTCCACCCTCTTGTTCTGGCCGACGATCGTGGGGCCTCGCTCAGTTTAGACATCATTTCTTCTGAGGATCGTTCCTGATCCCCGTAATGCGGGTCGAGAGCCTCCCACATACAGGAGCTGCCATAACCCCTTACTTACCTGGGGACCACCGACTGGACTCATGGCCCAGTGCTGTGCTGGCTCGTGCCCTGTGCTGGGTAAAGTTTTGTGGAGTAAATGAATGAACACCGATAGTGTTTCTTAGGTCATGGGCAGTGAGCTCTTCAAGAGTAATGGTCTTGAGTTCTGTACCTTCTCAAAGTCCCCAGCATGGTGTGAAGCGCCGACTTGGTTGCCATAGAGTTAATTGCTTGACAGAAGAACAAGACAAGAACCTCAAGAAAAAGGTAGTTGTATGAAATGCAACCAGGAGAGGAGTAGACAAAGATAAATCATCACCTTCCCTAAGACATGCTTTCCCTGGCAGTGAACTTGGCATTGCTCCTTAGTAGCCATTTATATGCACAGGGTCAACCACAAGCCTTGCAATGGGCAGGACAAGGCTGGAAGCTGCCTATATTCTCATGTTCACCCTGGAAGGCCCAAGCCTCCTGGCAATCAAGTGGATATGCATGCCCCTGAATTCACAATGGATCATTTTTCCTTTTACTATTTAACTCTGACACATTTTCCTTCTCCCATAAAATAGATTCCTTTTGATCTGAATGACACCCACCTTGTTACCCGAGGGACAGGTGATACCACAATAGTCATACTTGTCCCTGCCTTCAACGAGATCACAGTGTCTCTAGAGAAAGCAGATTTGTAATGAGAAGTATCCACAATCAGGCATGCCAGAGGGAGGTTCATGAGGAGGCCTGGGCAGGACCCGGGGAGAAGGGATGAGCGGGCAGGAGCGGCTTTGCCTCAGGATCCAGAAATCCTGAGTTTCTGGGCATGCTGTGTGCCTCGTATTCATGAAATGCTTAGTCTTGTACTGAAAGTAAAATATCTAACAGAAGGTTTGGAGAATGTGTTCTAGAATGGTAAAGGCAAATCAACAGTGATAGCTGCAGGTCATAGACCTGCTCTGTGGACCCCATAAGCAGGACCAGCTGAGTAATTTGCAGGGCCCAGGGCAAAATGAGTATGTGGCTCCTTTTTAAAAAAAATTATTAAGAATTTCAAGATGGTGACAGCAGAGCCTTAGATGTTCCTTCTTAGCATGGAATCCATATAAATAAAACCTCACAGATTGCTGGCCCATGAAGCCAGCCCTGCCCGTCAGTCAAAAACTAGAATGGAGTCTCACTCCTACTTTGCTGACGGGGGAGCCATTCAGTTCACCAGCAGGAAGCAAAGGCACGGAAGGGCACTAGGTTAAAACTCTGCTCGTCTTTTTGACTAGACCCTATCGCCAAAGCCTTTCCTCAAAGGATCATTGTCTATTTTTATGGACACGTTCTAACTCAGTTCCCTTCCAAGAATGAACCATTGGGTCCCATGATCTTCATTAGCCATGGAAGGGATTGTCTCTGCTTGTTTTCCTCCCTTAACTGTGGGAGAAAATTAGTGAAGGAATAAAATTCAATATTTATTTAGGAAAAATCTAAATAAAAGACAAATTTAAACCCAGAGCAATTAAAAAGATGTAAGATAACCCCTCAACAGGACAATTTGAAGGAGCAATTTTCAAAGTCCCAGAAGGCAGAAGCATCTCATTTTTAATATCAGTTATATGTGGGCTTAAATTAGGCAACACGTAAGGACACTGTTTCAGCAATAGCTATCGCGAGACATATACCCAGCAACACAGAATCTAATGCAAATTCATCCAGAAAAAATAATATAAGTATACATTTTTGAGATGCTTAGAACAAATTATAATATTAAAACACTGATTATCTTATTGACAATACTGACGGAAATATGATTTATGCGTGGATGGGAATGTTTGTAAACCTGGAAAAACGTCTTTTATTTGACATCCTTTAATATGAAATGAGAATAAGACAAATCTTTCTAGAAAAAAAGCCAATGCCGTTTCAATCAAATCATGGAAAAATCTCAGGAGAAGAATCCACATTAACACATTATCTCACTTTTTGGGGAAATAGATGGTTAGCGCCAATTCCTATGGATCTGAAATACAAAGCAGGTCAGTGGAAGAGCTCACAGCGCTTCTGTCCCTCGTCGCGGGGAGAGAGAAGCTGGTGTCTGTCACCTCTTTCAGGAGCATTTCCCAGTCAACTGTTAGGAGAAATGACCAGGCTCGACACCCACTTCTTGGCTTTCTGGGCTGAGGACTCTGTGGGTCTCTAAGAGTCTAGCTTGCCTTCTGGATGATTCCAGAATAAGTTGTGGTGGGTTCCTCCACTTTGTATTAAGTATGTTTGTTTTCGGTTTCTAGAAAATGATACATACTTGGTCCAGCAGAGCAAAAATGACACATTCTAAATTTCTTGGGGCAGCCGTAATTTCAGATGGCATCCATGTGGTCCCCTAAATCCCTCCTTCACTTTTGTTGGGCTACAAGTTGCCACCGATGCCTTCTTCTTCTCCTTCTCCCCCCTCCTCCCCTCTCCCTCCTTCCCCCCCTCCCCNCTTCCCCCCCTCCCCTCTCCCTCCTCCCCTCTCCCTCCTCCTCCCCTTATTCTTTGTCTTCTTCCTCTTCTCCTCCTCCTCCTTCTTTTTATTTTTCTTTTAATTTTTATTTCTGGCTCTCTGTGGGGTAAAAGAATTGTGATTAAATCAGAATCTCCAGTTAACCAAAGGACCTTTCCCTCAACCCCTGAAAAGTGTCACAATGATTGGTGGCTGCTGTTGTCTAGCTCAAATACCTTAAGGTTTACTAACTGGGGTTTGAATTTTTGTTATTTGACACCGTCCTTAACCAAGATAGCCAGCCCCATGGTGGCCATCCCGACTGGGTATATCCTGACTGGCCAAACCAGCCATCACCTCTTTTCCTCCCGGCGACATGGAACCGCCTTCCATGGGTTAACTAGGCCCTGCTTTTGTTGCCTGTCATGGCAATAGTCCTACAGGGGCTGTTTCCAGCTCCCATCTCAAGTGACTTCTTATTCACATTATATTAAATTAATATGCACATTATACCAATGAACATTTTATATTTCTTCAATTATAATTCCCTACCCAAATATACTGCTTTAATTGCTGGGAACACCAGTATTAAGTCCACATCTCTATTTAACACAGGCTTAGATTTCTTCCTCTCATCCTATAGCTACACCTTTCCACATGTCTTTCGCAAGTGAAGGCTGGCGGCACCAGCCACTTGAGACAATGGAACTAGTCATTCCCGAGAGAGAGGCCAGAGCACTGTCCTCAGACGGTGTAGGCGTTGGGGACGAGGGTGGTGGACCGCTGGCTGCTGCTTGTCTTCAGAGAGAAAAGAAAGAAACAAAAAATGTCCCTGTTACTGGGAATGAGAAGCTGGAAGAGACAGACTCCGAATGAGACGTGCTGCAGCCCAGACAGTGTAGCCAGAGGTGGCCCGGCTGACCGGTGGCCGCAGCCAGCTGACTTTTCTCTCTCCCCAACACCCTGCTTCTTACGGTCAGTGGCTTTCCGTGGCTGCCTCCACTACCTGGAATACCTCCGACCCCCTTTCTCCTCGGGGAGCTCTTGCTGAACCTTCAGGGACCCTGCCTAGTGAGCCACCCCGCGCACTTGCCATTCCTCTGCTCTGTTCCAGTTTGTTCTGCCCAGGAGGCGCTCGAGGGGACCGATGCATGGCTACGGGGTTTGCTGAGCCACCAAGAGCCCATGTGGGTGGGCTTTGCCTGGGGAACAAGCTCAGTGTTCCTCAACCGAATGAAGGAAGGAAGAAACAAACACAAGTGAGAAGGAACAAAAATTAGGCCACTGGACTCCGTCTGGTACCACCCGGAAGCCTCAGGTGACAAACGAGTATACATTTGATGAGTGCAGTGAAATCCATCAGGTCAAAGAGTAAACAATAGTTGACAAGTGTCCTATTTTCTTCAATAGCTGAACCCACACCGACGCTCTCCCGTGCTACGTGCCTTCAACTCTTCTCTAGGCATGATTTAAACATTTTCTCACATCTTTCCACATTTTCCCACAGAGTATCAGAAAGTTGGTAAAAGGCAAAATCCTGCTTTCCCACCACATCGGGAGAGTAGAAAGTGAACGCTTATCAGCCAATGAGGCTGAGTTCCAGTTTGAAAAGTGAATTCTGTGCTGCCATATGGGGCTGCCCTGCCCATCGGGAGAATGCTGATCTCATCACGTGTAGGGTCCCACAGAGAGTGGGGTGGAAGGTCCTGGAAGGGGCAGCTCAGGCAGCCCTGGGGCCCTGGTCTCTGAGGTTGCGTCCCCTTCCTGTAGGACCCATGAAGCCCCACCCACCACGACCCACCAGAGTTCAGATGTAACAGATCCACTCTGGCCTCTCAAATCAGCAGAGTCCCTCACGACTTCCTCTTTATCCCTGGTCTCGTGACCTGCTTGTCCACTGCCCACTTTGTTAGAACTACAGCAAGGACAAATGCCGTCCTATTTATCTACCCCTGCAGCCCCCCAGCCACCGAAAGATGCTTTCACCCAGTGGGGTAGTGACCACAAACCCACCCACAGAGTGCCACTCAGCCAACACCCCAGGGCCCGGCTCCCACCCACAGCCCATAGGGACAGTGGAGAGCCGGCCTTCCCGGGGACGGGTTCACCTGAGAAGTCAGGCCGTGGTCCACACAGCTGCAGGCAACAGCTGAGCCCCAACCTTCACAGCCTGGATGTGGGGCTGGTGGCGATGAATGGCAAGGGGGCAAGTGAATCGGGGAGATAGTTACCCTCGGCCCAATAGCTCAGCAGAGGTTCAGATCTAAAGGACTTGGATGGATGGCCCTAGGTGATCATGGGGCCACCCAGGATGGGCTTGGGCTGGGACGCTGGACAGAGGCAGAAAAGCAAAGAACGAATCAAGGCAAAACCAGGAGGCTGAGAGCTGGGGAGGCCCCAAAGAAGGGGTGGTGGGGGATGTGACAAGGTCAGAGGTCCCAGTCAGGGTGCATCCGGGGACAAGCCTGCACCAACGCCCCTTGGGACAGGGTCAGTGCCGTGTCTTCACTATAAGTCTGCATCTGGCTGCCCCTGCTGAGGGCCTGCCCGAGGCCAGGCTCGGTGTTTGTTTGGCTCGGATGCTACAGAGGTGATGAGGACACTACGGCCAGGCTCTCCTGCTGGCTGCATGGACAGTCCTGTGCACAGACGACAGACTATAACCTCCGAGCCACTGGTGCAACTGGTCCCTGGCACTGGGAACGTCCAGCCAGAGCGCACACAACACCGGCACATAAACAGGCTTATGAACAAAGTCAAATGAGTAGGTGCCTCAGCTCCGACGGCCCCGACGGAACAGCACAGATGGGGAGGCAGAGACGACAGACACCGGCTTCTCATGGTTCTGGAAGCTGCGAGTCCAAGACCAGGGTGCCGGCAGGGTTGGTGTCTGGGGAGGGCCCTCTCTCTGGCTTACAGCAGGGGGCCTTCTCGATGTGTGCTCACAAGTGCAGGACAGACAGGGCACCCGGTCTTCCTCTGCTCACAGGGATGCCGACCCCATCGTGGGGGCTCCCCTTCATGACCTGATCACCTCCAAAAGGCCCCGGCTCCTCAAGTGATCCTATTTGGAAACTTGGGCTTTAGTACGTGTGTTTGGAAGGGACCCCGACACGTGGTTTATCACAGTGAACACGTGAGTGACACAGGTAAGTCGTGGCGGAGCAAGCAGCAGATCCTACGAGCAAGGCGGCGACACCCCGAGGCCGCCCAGCGTCTGCGTGTCGCAAAGTACAGTCCGCGTGTGGCTGGTTGCGAGTCACTCACGAGCAGTTACTATTGAGTCACGTGTTGGACCACACCCTTGTTTTGCAGCTCAGTCAGGGGTGAGAGCCGTTTGCCATTATTCCTCCAACACCACAGCCACGCTCACAACAGCCGAACACCCGACAGGCCTGAAACGCGGAGCGCCCCATGGGATCCGGAACGTGGGAGCCAGAGGAGGAAGCGCCTGCTTGGAAGCCCTGGGGCCGGGGCCGCCTGTGAGGCCGCGTCTGATAGATGCTGCAGTGTGTGTGTGTGTGTGTGTGTGTGTGTGTGTGTGAGCGTGCTGGCATGTATCTCTGAGAGTGTGCGGGGGTGTGCACTCAAGTTCGTGTGTGTTGTGTGTATACATGAGTGTGTGTGCATGTGCTGGGGTGTATTTTTGAGTGGGTGAGCATGTGTGTGTATATATGAATGTGTGTGTGCTGGCGGTGTATACACGAGCATGTGTGTGTGCTCACTGGTGTGTATATAGGAATGTCCGTGCGCACCGGTGTGTATGTAGGAATGTCCGTGCGCACTGGTGTGTATGTAGGAATGCGTGTGCACTGGTGTGTATGTAGGAATGTCCGTACGCACTGGTGTGTATGTAGGAATGTCCGTACGCACTGGTGTGTATGTAGGAATGTCCGTGCGCACTGGTGTGTATATAGGAATGTGTGTGCACTGGTGTGTATGTAGGAATGTCCGTGTGCACTGGTGTGTATGTAGGAATGTCCGTGTGCACTGGTGTGTATGTAGGAATGTGTGTGCACTGGTGTGTATGTAGGAATGTGTGTGCACTGGTGTGTATATAGGAATCTCCGTGTGCACTGGTGTGTATATAGGAATGTGTGTGCACTGGTGTGTATATAGGAATGTGTGTGCACTGGTGTGCATATATCAGCATATGCTGGTGCGTAAATATGTGTGTGTGCAAACAAATGTATGTATGTGCGCACACCAGGTAAACCAAGAGAAACTCCTTGAGTGGGCCTCCCATATTCTAGGCCCTTCTATGTTGTGATGTGTGCATTTCTGAGAGCCCTGAGTTGAACTCAGATATCTTCACGAGGGAGAAGTGATGGCCCAGAAGCAATAGAATATCTTGAGCCAAAGGGTCAACGGTTAGTGTCTCAGCTCCCGCTCCACAGAGCAGGCCAGTCAGTCCCACCGGGAGAGATTCAACCACAGTTTACCAGGGAAAAGGCTCTGATGTTAAAAGCTCCACAAAAGAAAATCACATAGCTGTATAGAGAAAGATGCCCGCTCACAGTGAAAGATGGAAACTTGTAGGTAAGATTTAGAAGCCATGGGAGAGCGCAGAGGGGGACAGCGGCCGGTCATGTACCAGTGGACAGGGGGCACGGCGGGGGTCAGCTGAACCCGCCCTGCCCTCTCCCAGCCCACCCTGTCCAGCCCTCCAGCCCTCTCAGCATGCAGGGGCCCTCCTGGCGCACGCCTGTTGGCTAAGCATCTTCACTGACCCCCTTTGATGTCCTTGCGACACGGTCACGATTTCCCGCTTGGGTGTTCTGCAGACATTTTCCTCCTCACGTAAATGTCAAGAGCATTAAGTGCTTCCTTCTTCAGAACCTTCCAGCAGCACCTGAATTGAGAATTGGTTCTGTGGGTACATGCGGTGAGTGCCAGTGACTATGCATCGGACCCATCCCAGGGCTGGCAGGACCCAGCAGCCTGCAGGGTACACGGACAGGGCGCCCACACACGGCGACCCGTGTCTTCTCTTCCAGCCCCTGCCCCCCACAGCACTTCCTTGATTTTAAATACGGACTCCACCTCCCCATATTTTAACATTTCAGTAATAAGGACGAAGCTTGCAACCAAAGTGTCCATGTGGAGTGAGAGTGTTTCTTTTTCAACCCCACTAAAAGCTGTTTGAAAAGAATGAAATCTTCAAATTGAGGGAATATGATAATATGTGTTTGAAAAATAAAGAGATCTTTAGGTTCTGAAAGATGCCTTTGGGAAATAATAAGGAGACAGATGATCTCATTCATGAGATAAGAATGTCCCTATCTCCACACCTTAACTCGTGCTTTTTCCTCTCCTGGAAATGCCAGCACCCCAACCTGCCTGCTTGGCAAGACCGTATTCTTGTTCATCATTTTTGAAAAGACCTCCCCACCCCTGGTCCCAACTGACAAAAGCCATACTCACTTGCTTGCCCAACTGTCCTGTGACTGATTAATCTGTTTTGCCCGAGGTGGAGGGGTGTCCCCACACCCAGAATATTCAGTAAATATTCAATAAAATTGCCCTTTTATTAGAGCCTTCGTTACATTTGACGACAACAAGCCCTTCATCATCCCTCTCTGTGGGCCAGGCTCTCCTCTAACGGGTTCACAAACATTAACTTGCTTGATCCTCTTAACACTTCCAGAAAAATCCTATTACTATGCCCATTTTACAGGGAAGGAAACTGAGACACAGAGGTTCAAGGAACTTGCCTAAGGGAGCACAACTTTTCAGTAGTAGCCTGAGTTGGAAAGCAGTCAAGATCCTGTGTTCTACTCCAGCCCCTGCCCCCTTGTCACCCCCAGTGTCCTGTGAGCTCTGGGGACCAAGGTGTGGGTTCTACCTGCTTCTAAATCAGCTGTGCTCTCCTGGAATCACTGTGTTCCGCTGTGCCCTGACCCCCCTGCCTCTCCCTGCCCCAGTCCAGAAGATAGAGGTCCTCACAAGGAAGGAGAACTCATCTTCACCAGCCCCCTCTGCCCAGTTTTCAGTGTCAGCATGTTGTGAAAATAGCAGATCCTCGTAAAGCAGGTTTTGGTACCTTGATTCTTTTGGGTTCCCCACACCAAGCAAGGCTTGGCTGCGTAGGGCTGTGAACTTTCTAAGAGGCAAACCCAGAGCTAAGGTACTCCACATAGCAGGGCAGGCGTGGCCGGGGCATCCCTTCAGTACCACCTCCACTCCAGGGCTGGGACCTGGGTCATCCCAAGCCATGTCAAATTCCCAGATCTGGGTTTCATGTGTATCTGATTTTTTTAATGTATGTTTTTCCTTTTACAATTCAGGGAACTCATTAATTTCTTCACTGAGTATCCTAACTGGACCTTTTAGAATGGAAAATTTCCCTAGCCATTGAAATGGAAAATGCTCTTCCAATTTTTGTTCTAATTTCCTGAGCGAGATTGGCGTAAGGCGGGAAGCGGCGTCCAACGTGCTCACGTGCTGGCGGAGGTTAGGGACGGCGGCTTCTATACGCTCTCAGTGGAGAGATGCTGAACTATAAAAGATCACCGTTCACTCGTACAAAGAGGTGAAGTCCTAGGATTTGTCAGAGGAGATAAACTATGGCCAGTATTCTGAGCAGTTTTTCAAGTGGCCCCGACGGGTGGACAGTCGCTGTTCCTTGTCCTCCGCCGGGGCTATAGCAGGGACCCAGACACAGGCTGTGCTTTGCGGGGGCACACGGGGAAATCACACAAGCGAGAAGATGCAACTGTGAGCCGAATTTATCCCAATAATTGCAACGGACAGATCGTTTGACAGGCTCTGTTCAGACTTCCCAAACAATTCAGCCCACAGTGGTCCATTTTGGAATCCTTTTGGCTTCTGTCTTCTGGAGGTTTCTATTTTTTCATCCTAAAAGTTTCCCCTTGGGATGCAGGGCTGTCTTGGACAATCAAGAGTGGTTAACAGCCATAGTAGAAGCTTCCTACAGGTTGACAGGCAAACCAGTCAAATATCTCGTGTAATCTCTCAAGTAATTTGGCGTCATAGCTTTAATAATTTTTATGAATGTCTTCATGCAAGGCTTCAAGAGTTCCTTTCTTTTTGACAAAACACAAAATAAAACAGGACAATTTTAAGATCAATTATGCCACAAAACATGGTCCCCTCCTCTGATTTCTGCACTTTTATTATAATCAAATAGCGTGGAAGGATTAGAAAGGACAACACTAATAGCTAGCTGATTTCTATTTGTTCTAGAGGCAGACACTAATTGCTGGTGTCAGGTTACCTCACTGTGGCCCGCTGCTAGGCTCTGAGGTCAGGCGGGCCAGTGTCCCTGAGCCGGTGACCCTTGCGTGGCGTGAAGGATGTGGCCCAAGGGAGCAAGGCCACCAGCGAGGAGGGAAAGGCTGCATGGGTATTAATTAGCTCTCCCGTCCTGCATGTATTTTAATTAACCTGACAAATATTTCAAAAACGGAAATGCCTTTTCGCCACTTTGACCACGTGAGCACTTTCCCTTGTCACCCAGCTGCTCAGCTGGACGCGCGCAGGTCCCCATATCCTAGCCTATCTTGAGTCCCACTGCACTGTCCACCATGCTCTGCACCCAGCAGGCCGGGGACTGAGTTCTGGAGCGCTGTCGGCCTGTCCGAATCTTCTAGCCAGGGACCAGTCACTTGTAAATTATCGAGCTGAACCCAGCCCCTCAAACAGTAGGCCAACCCCCAAAACAGGAATATACAGCTTTTGGGAAGTCTGTCTTAACACGTGGCTTAAGGAAAGAAAGATATTCCTCTGCCTTTTTGACCTTTTTTAGAACTCCCAAGTTGACACTCTTTCTCCTTGACAGCGATTCCCGTATTACCCAGAAGCCTCAAGCTTCCTCGAATTCCTGCAGTCTCTGACTGCTGCAGCACTTGGTGATAACTAAGAGGTGATGCTGGATTTCTAGAAACCTACCACCCACTACTGAGACAGTGAACTTGGGCTCGCTCAGGACTGGCGTCCAGCAGGGAGTCTTGGACTCAAGGTTCTTAAGCATTCTCCGTAAGATGGTCTCTCCTCCTCACCTCCATCTGTGTTGGTCCAGGCCAAGGTCCATGGTCCAGGCACGAGGCCGCATTTGTGTGGGAGGCTTGGCCAGAAAGGAAGTAGGCTTGCGTGGGCCCGTGGAGCCTTAACAGCAGCCAGGCGCCCAGCTCAGCCGTGGGCTGGGTCCTGACCGCTCTCACGCTACTAGTCCAACCCAAGTGGTGAGACGTCAGCTGCTTCTCTCTTTCTATCCTGAAAGTGGATCTGGGACCCTTCACTTTAGGAAGGATCTGTTTCAGGCTTTAGGTGTCTTGTGTCATCAGACAGACCTCTGTTCCCGTCCCCTGTGATGGATGAATGACTACATCGTGGACCATAACCCATTCTATGTGGAAACCACAGAGCCGACTTCGGGTGCCCTTTCCCGAGTACTGGGACCTACCACTCTACCTTATTTAGATTCAGAGAAGTGGAGAGATGAGATGGTCAGAATGCAAAGCCCAGCCATGCTTCCTTTCCTACCCACTCTGAGAGCCCCAGAATGCACGGGAAATCCCTGGTCACATTTCCAGTAGCGGTTTCCCTCCATCTTGCCCCACACGGGGTGGGGGAGGGGGAGATGTTGCCTCTTGGTCACTGGCTCCTCTGTTCCTCATCTCACACCACCAGCTGCACGTGGCCTGTCTGGTGTCTTAATATCCACCTTAGAGAAGATTCCAAGTCTCTTACCTTCTCTGATTTCTGTTTTAGAGAGGATACAAGGAAATATAACACTCGGGATCACTCCATCTTACCCAAAGTAAGACTGTCCTAAAGGATTTAGATACTGGAAAAAAATGTGCATGCTATACTTTCAGAAACACACACAACAGATTTTGAACTCCATCCAGATTCAGCTCAAGAACCACAGGCCCCAGTGTGTTGGCTCGTATTTGAAAGCAAGGCAGCCTCTACAAGATTGCCAATTTGAACACAGGCCAAACGGCAACCAGATCCTAGGAAAAGGAAAAATAGATTAAAATATATACGTGGCACTCAGATTCACTCACTCTGTCTGTGAGATTTTTATTCTTAAAACACACTCGTACACACACAGCGTCTGCCCCAACCCAACGGTGTGCTGAGATCAGCTTGTCCAGGCTCTCAAGGGCCACTTGTTAAAATTTCAGGAATTTCGAGAGCCGGTTGCTGAACACAGCTGTTTTAAATATTAGGTGATATAAACTTACAATTAAATAAATTACATTTTAAAAGGTAATTATTTGATTTAAAATAAAGTTATTTAAAAAGTAAATCCTAAATGAAACGTATTTATTTAAGAGGTATTACTTAGTTTAGATTTCCAAAATAAACGACTTTCCAATTATTTTACTACGTGTTCCCACTATCTACGGTCTTGAGGTTGTTGATGTCGATTTTATCTCTAGGGTGAGAGCGGTGTGCACTGGTGTGCTATGTGGGGCAGTGCTTACACCACCGAAAAACCGGCCAACACTTAGATCGGGGCTTTTCCCCTTCGGAGAGCTGGTTATCGGGCGTTCACCGGACACCACTGCCCCACACCCGTGGCTCCACAGTATTTCAATGTGACATGGATCTTGGGGAAGTACTTAAAAACCGGGCTTCTCCACTCCTTTTCCCCATGAAATCTGTTGCTTACATTTCTCAGCTAACATTCCCCCACTCCTGTTTGTGGGAAGTGAGAGTCTCATCTCTTTTTTTTTTTCCTCTTTAAATAGATTCAGCCACGTACAGAATTATCGCATGTAATGGACTTCGTCTCCATACTGCAATTATTAATATCGGGCAGAGGTCGTGTGTTTCTTGGCAAGGCTCACGTTCCCATGTATAAATCATGATAAAGTAGGTTAGCTCTGGAGGGTTGAAGGCTGTTTTCAATTTGGCCAGGGTAGAAATGCAGTTGGTTTAAACAAGGGCTCTTTTAAAAACTGAAGTCCAGTTATACGGAGGGGGCTGAAATTACCTAGATGCATTCACAAACTTTGCAGCCTGTGGAAATCAGCCCAGGGATGAAATGCTCGCCCTGGGCCGGTGAAGTTCCTCCCTCCCAGCAGGTCTGTGTGCACTCCGTCTTCCAGCCGAGTGCGAGGGGGGCTTGCAGTTCCCGTGTTGAACCCGTGAGTGTGATCTCACACGTCCTGTGCAAGCCTCTCCTGGAGATGGAAGCACACCCATGCTCTTTGCAGTAAAGCTTTCCGGTTTCTCCGACTAATATTTAAGAGAAGTAACATGACCTGAAGAGTGGGTGTAATCCTCTGGTTGGGAGACTTTTCCACTCCAGGTCCCCCAGCCATGCGCCCCCGTCCACCCGGGCCTCCTGTCCCACCCTCAGCTGCCTCCCACCTCTCCGCTGACCCTGCCCCCAGGCCTCCCCGCCTCTTGCTCCTCCCGGTCAGTCACAACTCCCTTCTCTGTGTCTCCTTCCTGACAGCTTAGGGCTCCAAAACTGAAAAAGAAAAAGAAAAAAAAAAAGAAATAAAGAAATAAAAAAGCCAGATCAGACCTGTCTTCCTACTCCCCGGGGGCGAGGGGTGGCTGGGGGGAGACTGAACAGGGATGGCCCTGCCCACAGAAACTCCAGCCTGATCTGATTAGATGCTGCTGTTCCCTGTCAACATTCCCTAGTTTATGTAACTTTATCTCCTCATCTCGGTTTTTCTTCATTTATTACTTTTAAATGAATATTTACTGAGGATTTATTATATGCCAGGAAGAAGGGAAAGCATGCACGAAGCTATGTCGGGGGGGCTCTGGGAGATTTGACATCAGCCAAGGGGGTCCTTCGGGAAACGGCGGAAGATAAGGATGAACGAGGTGGGCAGGTTATCAGGGCATCTCGCTAATATGGTTGGGATTCTTCTTCAGGCAAAGGGAGCCTCTACGTGACTTTAATTCGGGATATACACGTCCGTGCATACCGCACACATGTGTACTTAAGATCAGCAGAAATCACAGCTCGGCGCAGCCCTCGCTGTCGTCACACGGCCGCAGCCTTGTTCGTGCACCTGCTTGGTTGGACGGCCGTTCCAAGTCCCTTTTGCACAGTGTCTTCTGGGCAGGATTTCATTTTGCTCAAAGAGCTGATTCAAATTTGCTTTGTCCACATTTGGCGGTGGGTTTAGCTACACAAAGCTCGTGGACACTTTTCTTCAAGTGTTCGCGTAGCCTATCAATCTGCTTGTTTGTATGTCATCCGAACAGCGCAGGGGACCGCACCGCGCCTCCGGTACTGTGAAAATCGCTGAGTTCAGGGAGTGACTCACAGGAGCCCTTCTCTGTAATGGCCACCCATTCACAGCAGGCCTGGTCAGGTCACCTCCTTTGACCAATGACGGTGAGCAGAGGTGACCCGGGCCCCCCCCCCCCCAAAGCAGCAGCTGTTAGAGCCAAGGCCGGCTTTGCCAGGGTTTCCTCGCTCCCTTCCACCCGGGGACCAGCAGCCCCCCAGATGTGTAAACCACTGCGATTAGGAGATCTTGACTTTTTATTTTCCACTGTGCAACTTGTGCTAATAGGCTTCATTTTGTGCTTGGAGCTTCAGCCAAGCCCACAGAGAATTACGATTTTTGTCCCGTCCTGGGGGATTTGCCTCATACCGATTTGCCGAGACCGGATGCCTCAGGTATGTGAGCACCGGACCCGCAATGCTGCCGTTAGGTGTTAGCTGATGAATATACGACGGCCAGGCGCCTGTGAGTGACCACAACACCAGCCTCAGTAAATAACGAAAAGTAACACGAGTCACGAAACAATACACACGTGGCTTCTAAGTGCGAAATGGTTATCTGCATCCGCCCGAGCTGATCACGTTCAGTTTTTTTAAATCATTTATTATGTTTTGTTAGTCACCAAACAGAACATCCTAGTTTTTGATGTAGTGTCCATGGTTCATTGTTTGCATATATTATACACATTCAGTTTTGTTTGAAAACCATTCTCATTTATACCAGCTTCTCTCTCTAGGTTTTTCTTTTCTTTCTTTTTTCTTGAGTTCACCTTTTGACTTGACATCAACCCATCGGCTAAGCAGTTCAAAGACAAAGCCCCGGCACCCACAGCTTTCACAGTGTTTCCCCTGATTTTAACTGGAGCTCCTTTAACAAAGGTTTCTAAGCTGTTTCCTGTTTCCTTATGTGTTTTTCTTATTTTTTTCAGTACCAAAATTTTTAATGGAGTCATGCTTGTATAAAAAAAAAAAAAGAAGTCAAATACCACAGAATCATACTGATGTAAAAGACAATTTCCTTTGACTTCCCCCCCAACCAAATCCACTTGCTTTTTTAGAGGTAACTACAGAAAACAATTTAGTGTATATTATTTGTATCTTTTTATGTCAAAAATGTATGAGTGAATATTTTACACATGCAAGTTTGTTCTTATTAAATATTCTTCATATTTTCCTCCAGCATCCTTTTCCCTTCTGTCAATTTTACCTTTCTCAGTTTTATTTTTAAAATGTTATTATTTTTGATGCCCACATATTATTCTATAGAAAGGAGGTGCCATTATTTACTGAGCCGTTATCCAAATGATGAGTATTTAAGCTGGTTCCAGTTTTTAGCTATTACAAATAACGCTGCAATGGACATCTGCATGCTTTCAGCTTTATGCAACCGCGCTGACATTTCTGTAAGATAGATCCACTCAAGTGACTTCTTGTCACGGACATGCACTGTAAATTTTGAAGGTTGCTGCTACGTTACCCTTCAAAAATGCTCTAACGAAGTGCATTCCCTAACCCACGGTGAGTGTGCATGAGTGTGCCTACTGCCCCTACCATGGCTCTCACTCAATATTACACGAATCCGAATTTGCAAAAGATAGCCTTTGTTGTTGTTATTGTAATTTGCAATCTACTCCCTTCTTTGCTTTTGCCGTTAAGTGGCTCACATCTTTAAAGTGTGTAATGTGATGTTTTCGCATACGTGTATATTGCAAAGTGATCACCACGATCAAGTTACTTAACTCGTCCCTCACATCAGAGCGGGACCTTTGGGAGCGGGAGGTCAGTGATGAGGATTAAGATCTCCTCTCTCTCCCTTTTTTTTTTTTTTTTTTTTTTTAAAGATTTTATTTATTTATTTGACAGAGATAGAGACAGCCAGCGAGAGAGGGAACACAAGCAGGGGGAGTGGGAGAGGAAGAAGCAGGCTCATAGCAGAGGAGCCTGATGTGGGGCTCGATCCCATAACGCCGGGATCACGCCCTGAGCCGAAGGCAGACGCTTAACCGCTGTGCCACCCAGGCGCCCCCTTTTTTTTTTTTAATGTTTTTTTATTATATTATGTTAGTCACCATACAGTACATCCCTGGTTCTTGATGTAAAGTTTGATGATTCATTAGTTGCGTATAACACCCAGTGCACCATGAAATTCGTGCCCTCCTTACTACCCATCACCAGCCTATCCCATTCCCCCACCCCCCTCCCCTCTGAAGCCCTCAGTTTGTTTCTCAGAGTCCATAGTCTCTCATGCTTCATTCCCCCCCCTTCTTTATCCCTTTCTTCCCCTACCGATCTTCCTAGTTCTTATGTTCCACAGATGAGGGAAACCACATGATAATTGTCTTTCTCTGTTTGACTTATTTTGCTTAGCATTATCTCCACCAGTGCCGTCCATGTTGCAGCAAATGTTGAGAAATGGTTCTTTTTGATGGCTGAGTAATATTCCATTGTATATATGGACCACAACTTCTTAATCCAGTCATCTGTTGAAGGGCATCTCGGCTCCTTCCAACGATTTAGCTATTGTGGACAATGCTGCTATGAACATTGGGGTGCATATGGCCCTTCTCTTCACTATGTCTGTATCTTCTCTCTTAACAAATTTCGAGTATAAGATACAGGATTGTCAACTCTAGTTGCCATGCTGTACCTTAGCTCCCGGAACTCACACTCATCTTACAACTGAAAGTGTGTGCCCCTACCCCCAGCTCCAACCCCTAGCAACCACTGCTCCACTCTCTGGTTCTGTGACACTGTCTGACTCTCTGCTGTTGGACTGAGAATATCTTCACTGTGAGTATTTGCGTTCCCCCTTCTCCTGGAAATACCCCTGCTTTCTTTTCCTTTCTTTCTTTCTTTTTTTTTTCTTTTCACCTTTTTTCATTTTGTTTTTAATGACTTTTGCCAAATTTATTGTAATCTATTCCTTTATTTTTTAGCCTTGTAGGTTTTCAATATCATGTTATTTTGTGTGTTTCTTGGATGTAGCATATCACTCTGTTTTTATCTAGTCTGCTTTATGTCCTTTAATGTCTGCCCCTGTATTGTGTTAATTTGATTTCCTTGCTGGTTTCAGCTTCCATGCTTTAGCTGGATGGATTAAGTTTTCTTTTTTTCTACTTATTTGCTGTAATGATTTGGGCTTTATATATATGATTTCTATTCTTCTAATACTAT
This sequence comes from Ailuropoda melanoleuca, assembly GCF_002007445.2. Classification (NCBI taxonomy): domain Eukaryota; kingdom Metazoa; phylum Chordata; class Mammalia; order Carnivora; family Ursidae; genus Ailuropoda; species Ailuropoda melanoleuca. The sequence continues at coordinate 126,819,899 of NC_048223.1, forward strand.
CCTTAAATTTGTTTTTATTTGTTTTAAAGATTTGTATTTTTAAGTAGTCTTTCTATCCAATGTGGGGCTTGAACTCACAACCCTGAGATGAAGAGTTGAATGCTGCACACCCACTGAGCCAGCCAGGCACCCCTTAAATGTGTTTTTTCGAAAGATTTTATTTTTATTGGTTTGGTAGAGAGAGCACGAGAGAGCACAAGCAGGGTGAGGGGCAGAGGGAGAAGCAAACTCCCCGCTGAGCAGGGAGCCTGATGCAGGATTCGATCCCAGGACCCTGAGATCATGACCTGAGCAGAGGACAGATGCTTAACTGACTGAGACACCTAGGCGCCCCTTAAATTTGTTTTTATATCAATGCTGCGAACTCTTTTTTTTTTTTTTTAAGATTTTTATTTATTATTTTTTGACAGAGATAGAGACAGCCAGCGAGAGAGGGACACAAGCAGGGGAGCGGGAGAGGAAGAAGCAGGCTCATAGCAGAGGAGCCTGATGTGGGGCTCGATCCCATAACGCCGGGATCACGCCCTGAGCCGAAGGCAGACGCTTAACCGCTGTGCCACCCAGGCGCCCCAATGCTGAGAACTCTTTATACTTTTTCCTCCCCCCCCAAAAAAGGTCAAGATTTGCATACTTTTCTTTCTCTCTTACTTTCTCTTTATCTCATGTATTTGTTTTTATCAAATTATTATTTTTTAAAATATTAATTAATTAATTAATTAATCTATTTGAGACAGAGAGTGCACCGATGAGGAGAGGGGTAGAGGGAGAGAGGAAATCTCAAGCAGACTCCCCACTGAGCACAGATACTGACATGAGGCTCAACTTCACAACTTGGCTTGATCTGAGCTGAAACAAAGAGTCAAGACACTTAATGGACTGAGTCAACCAGGCGCCCCAAATTTTGTTTTTTTGTTTTTTTCCTTTTGCTGGAGTACATTCTTGAGAATCCTTAAGAAGGAGCGGTACACATTTTGAATGCTTACAAGAGTAAAAAATTCATTTATTTTGTCTTTGGTTTTGAATAATAATTATCTTGATTATATAATTAAATTGACATAGAGGGGAGCCTGGATGGCTCGGTCGGTTAAGCGTCTGCCTTTGGCTCAGGTCATGATCTCAGGGTCCTGGGATCGAGTCCCACATGGGGCTCCCTGCTGAGCAGGAAATTTGCTTCTCCCTCTGACCCTCTCCCCACTCATGGGCATGTGCACTCTCTTTCTCTAGCAAAAATAAATAAATAAAATCTTAAAAAAAAAAAAAGATAGACATAGAATTCTTAATTCAAAATCATTTTCTTCTCAAAGACACTGCTCCACTGATTTCCTGTGTCCCATGTTGCAGGCTAGAATTCTAATACCAGTCTCATTTAATTCTTTTGTTTGGTAACGTTTCTCCATTTTCTAAGAGGTTTTAATATTTTTTCTTTTCCTGGTGTATTAGTTGGGGTTCTGTCAGGAAGCCAAATTCTTCTCTAAGTTTTCCAAGTAGGAAGGGATGTAATGCAGCTCTCATTCAAGGCTCTCAACCCACTGAGTGGGCAGGGACATGCAGACCGCCACAGGCTTTGGGCACTCCGGACGGGAGCTGCTACCCCAGGACCCGGGCTCCCCAGAGCACTGATGTCAGTGTTCCAAAAGCCCCCACATGCTGTCCAGCCCGGTTCGCTTCTCTCCAGCATTCTCAGCCTGGTCTCTGTGGCATCTCACTGGAACCTGCTGACCACTGATACAATTACAGACCCAAGAACTACAGCCCCCCTCAGCACAGGAGAGAGCTGAGAAGAGCCGGACCCATCCTAACAGTCAAGGACTATCGTCAGGCGGGCCTTGCGATTTAGTACTTGCACGATGGCATCTAGGACACATGCATCTCTTTACTGCTACTGAGCATGTGGTAGGGTTGGAGACACTCATCAGCTTCCGAAACTTGATTATAATGTTTGCTCATTGTCCCTCCGTGCTCCTTTCCCACTAGAACTCCCAGTAGACAGATGTCGGGCTTCTGGGTCTGGACATATACTTCGTAGCATTTGCTTTTTTCCCTCCTATCCTCCAGTTCTTCCTCGTGCTGCAGTGCACCATGGGAGAATCCTTTCACTCACGGATTTTACCTCTAGCCCTGTCTGTTCTATTATTCAGCCAAACTATTGAGGGTTTTTCTTTGTTTTTGTTGTTGAGTTGCATCTTCATTCCTAAAAATCCAATTTTTCTTTTTCAATTGGCATGTTTTTTTTTTAAGATTTTATTTATTCTAGAGAGAGAGAGCATGAGTGGGAGGAGGAGCAGAGGAAGAGAGAGAGAGAGAATTTCAAGCAGACTCCATGTTGAGCGTGGAGTTCAAAGTGGGGCTCAATCTCATGATCCTGAGATCATGACCTGACCTGAAATCAGGAGCAGAGCTTAACCGACTGAGCCATCCAGGAGTCCCTGAATTAACATGTTTTTAATTTTTATGGATGCATATCCTATAAATTAAGAATAATGAGGACCCTCAGAAGACAATCTTCAAATATCTGTTTGCTGTTCATTTTATTTCCTTGGAGTTTTTCAGAGTGTTAGTTTCGTGCCTGTATTTAATATTTGGAATTCATTTTATTCTGTGTTTGAAATTCTGTTTATTCCTATAGTTGGCGGTCTAAATTGATCAGTATCAGGGTCTGGGATATTATTTCTCAGTCCAAATGAAAATCTTCATTTCTCATGTGGTGAATGCAGATTTTGATTACAGTAACCCCAATTCCCGTGTTTATGCAAAAAAAAATGTGTCTTCGTTTAGGACATTCAGATCGTTTGCTTTGTGGGGTTGGGGACTTCTCACCCTTCTTGACTGGTGTCAGTCACCTGGAGCAGCACCTTTGTTCCTCAACCCCCAGACTCGCTCTTCTCTGGAGGAGTCCAAGAGCGGGCTGTGTGAAGTGCTGCTCTCATGGCTCCACTCTGGACAAACTCAGGAGGAGGGGGCTATGAGACCGGGAACTTACTGTAGATGTTCCACCCATGAATTCAATTGCTTAGCCAAAAGCCACGGCCCAGGCCTCCTCCCTTCCTCTGTTGTCCCTGACCAGTGGGGTGATTCCTGAATTCTCCAGGGAAAGCACATTTGTGAGGTGGTCCTACATTTCCCCCCCTGACATTGCAGTTTGCGTTTCTCTGTTGGACTCTGATGGCTATCTATCTTCTGCTTTGTATCTTAACAGAATTTTGTCAACACCTTTGTCTGCTGGTGATTGTCTTCATAGCTTCTCCACATTGCTTTAAATTTAAGTCTTTTTTTTTTTTTATGTTTCTTACATCCTAACACAAGAGTGAAGAGGGGGAGGGGAGGGATATATTCAGAAATGCAGAATTAACTGGAAGAACTCTTCTTTCTTTAATGCTTCTAAAGACCTAACATTCTACGTAAAGCATGATATTTATATATCGCAATTTTAATGATTGGTAGAGTTCAGGGCTGGCCTTCTTCCAAATTGGAAGTGGCTTATATTTTCAACACCCATTAAAACCAAGCTAAGATAATGGGACAGAGACTATGTCAAGGAAGCAAGGTTGGATGCTTTCAGAAATAAGGATTAAAGTTAAATCACTTGGTCAATATGTTTTGCTCTATGTTTTCTAAAGATAAGATGTAAATTGGGTTACTTGGTTTAAATCTGAAGTACGCAATTGGAGACTGTTAACAATATCACATTGTAAAACTTTATTTTGATTTCAATCTATGCATGTGGCTTCTTTAACCTACCAAAGGTTGGTTATTTCCTTAACAAAAACACCTTGGCTCAAGTGATTAGATGTCAAAGCTAATCTGGTCAAGGTCATATCAACTGTGTGAACCTTTTCTATGGCTATATTCAAAACCAAACAATGGTATACATCTTGCCACTACCTAGAAATTAATTTAGAAAAGCTTCTGAGAGCCTATGGTATGTCTGGTTCTTTGCCAGTAGCTTTCAAGTTCTTTTTTTTTTTTATTAAGATTTTATTTATTTATTTGACAGAGAGAGAGAAAGAGAGAGCACAAGCAGGGGAGCAGCAGGCAGAGGGAGACAGAGAAGCAGGCTCCCCACTGAGCAGGGAGCCCGATGTGGGGCTCGATCCCAGAACCCTGCGATCATGACCTGAGCCAAAGGCAGATGCTTTACCTACGAGCCACCCAGGCGCGCCAACTTTCAAGTTCTATAACACTTAATAAACCCAACATGCCCATGAGACAAATATCCTTGTGCCCGTTTTACTGATAGGGAAAGTGAGGTTTAACTGGTAGCAGAGTTAGGATATGCATTAAGGTCTTTTGACACCAGTCATTTGTTCCTTACGACTAAATTCAGGAAATGGCCTGTGTGAGGCAATAAAACATTTTAGACATTTAGTTAAAAGATGTTGATTTTTTATGACTAATAATGATTGCTACAGCCCTTCCCTCAGTAATTCTGCCACCTCCAGGATCCAAAGGAAGTCAAGTTGATTACAAGTGAGGAACTATTCTTCTCATTCAGATTATACTAACCTCTCCACATCAGCTGTCCCAGTGCTTGGAGGTAAGAAGTGATCTAGTGAAAACACACTGTAATTAGCCACAAAGATCAGATTGAATTGGGGCAGAAGCACTGCTTTAAATTTACCTGGGCCTATTTCCCTCTTGCTAAGCTGTTTGTGGCTGACATCGTCTTGCAGCAAAGAGAAGTGAGGTCTCAGACAGTGCTACTCTACCGACACCGTTCCTGTTGTTTTCATTAAAAACGGGCCAGGATTTCCCAGTGGTGAAACAGTAATCATGGGAAAGAAGTGCAAGTTCACAGGCTCAAGCATTTTCTGTGAGCTCCACAGGGATCTTGCCTCGTGCTTGCCCAGTCATAAAAGTATTGGCCAAAGGCTGCACCAAACTCCCACCCTGAGGCCCCAGTACACTTGCAGGGCTTCGGCTTTGACATCACTCCCCAGTGTGGCTGGTGGGGCCAACACTGAAACAAAAGGATAAAAATTCAGTTTTATTACCAAATGGAAAATAAAACAAAAGAATGAGGACAGAAATAAAGCCAAAATATATTAGTGATGATAACAACGGTGACCAACTCTAATTTTTCTATTAAAAGATTTGCAGATGAGTAAACACAAATTATACACAGTTCGGCTTTGCTTATATACGCACATCAAAACACATGATAAGAGACACTTTTAGAGTCACAGTCAAATGCTAGCTGAGGCAAAGTAAATGTTGCACTATTCATAACAGAGAAAGTAGAGTTCAAGGCAGAAATATTTAAATAGGACAAAGACCTATATATTTGATATTGATGAAAATTAAAATAGCCTGAGAAGAAAGAGCAGCTATTATCTTATAAGCAGTGGGCAACATGAATCAAACTATATCAAGGAAAAATTACTTATTAATAAAAAATGAATTTGACATCATAGCCATAGAGGGAGGTTTGAATTACTTTCTTTGGCATTGGAAAATCAAATAGACAAAAATAAAAAGTGTGCCTAGAGAGGGTTTAATTGACAAAATTACAAAGTTCAATCATATGCAAACACCTGTACATGAATGCATATCACACTGGAGTTATTGCTTTATAATTACCCTCTGTGAGTTTGCATGACTGTGTATAACCACACCCACACACAGCCACACCTTCATCTTATAAAGACTACCTTTCTTCAACTGTCTATTAAATATATACAAGATTATGCACAGGGCAGACCATACACAAAGTCATAGAAGGAAATCCAAATAAGCCTTAATAGAAACAGAAATTTCAGGAGTTGGCACACTTGGGTGGCTCAGTTGGTTAAACATCTGACTCTGGATTTCAGCTCAGGTCATGATCTCAGGGTCCTGGGATTGAGCCCCAAGGTAGCCTCTGTGCTCAGCGTGAGTCTGCTTCCTACAAAGTAAAGAAATGAACCTTTCAAAAATTCATATGGAAATCCAAGGTGTCTATTTTTATTTTTATTTTTTTAATTTTATTTATTTGACAGAGAGAGAGACAGCCAGTGAGAGAGGGAACACAAGCAGGGGGAGCGGGAGAGGAAGAAGCAGGCTCCTAGCGGAGCAGGGAGCCCCATGTGGGGGTGGATCCCAGGACCCTGGGATCAGGCCCTGGGCCAAAGGCAGATGCTTAACAACTGAGCCACCCAGGCACCCCCAAGGTGTCCATTTTTAAAAAGAAGAACAAGTAAGGAATAATTGCCTTCTCAGAAATTAAGCTAATTGTGATGCTTTATCAATTAAGAGAGTGGGTAGTGGCAAAGTGATACTGAAATAGACCAACGGAATGAAATTAGAAGATCTGAATCTAACCTGTACATATATGGCAATTGACTTACAACAAAAATTTAATTGCAAAACAATGAGGAAAAGTTGAACTTTCAAAAACAATGCTGGGAAAATTGGGTATCTTTATTGGAAAAATGAAATTGGGTCACTAACTCACTCTATATCCAAAATTTTATTGCAAGGGGTTATAGACTTAAATGTGAGAGGCCAACGAACACATGTTTAGAAGACATTGTAAAAACATATCTTTATAATTTCCAAGCAGAAAAAAAATTCTTAAATAGGGAACAAAAAACATCCTAAAAGGATTTGACTGATACATTTGAATACCCTCAAAAGGAGAATCCCTTTTCACCAATAGACACCGTCAAATGTAGGAAAGGACAAACCACACAGTGGGAGAAGATATTTGCAATCCATATAGCAGTGAGAGGCTCAAACCTGGAAAATAGAAAGAATCTCTACAAAATAATACAAGAAGCCAGACAACCCAAGTAGAAATGGGCAGAAGACATGAACAGGCACTTTACAAAGGAAGGGATCGAAACAGCCAATAAACACATGGAAATGTGTTTGGCTTTATTAATCAATGGGGAAATGCAAATGAAAACCACATGAGATACTGTCACACCCTCCTGAAAAGCCAAAATGAAAAAGATTACCAATACCAGGAAATGGTGAGAATGTAAACTTTACACTCTGCTGGTAGCTGCATAATTGATTTGACATGCTCAAAGACACTTAGTATTCTCTATCAAAGTTAAACACACTCACACACCGAGGCACAGCACAGAAAGTCTCAGGTATGTGCTCAGGAGAACATGTGTGCACAGGTGCCCTGGAGACACATACAAGGATCTCCAGCAGCATTATTCGTCAGAGCCTCATACTGGAAACAATGCAAATTTTCAAATCAAATTTCACATATTAATTCTATAGAATATTACATAGCAATGAATGTGATTGAATTGAAATTACACATAAAAATATGGATGCGCTTTAAAAACAAAGCATTGAACAAAAATCTAGATATTAAAGAACCTTAAAGTCCTTTTATATAAAGTCCATTTATATGTAAGTCCATTTATATAAAGTTAAAAAATGGGCAGAATTACACTAGAGTGTTTTAAAATGCATACTTAGATAAAAATAACTAATAAAGGCAGGGCTGTGATTTCCCTAAAAGTCAGGATGGTGTTTCCTTGTGGGGAGTGGAGCATAAGGACCAGGACTAGCCATGCCCAGCCTCTAGGATTTCCAAGGTTCCATTTTCTGACCTGAGTGGTAGTTACAAGGATATTCATGTTATAATAGTTTGTTAAATTCTACATTTTTGTTTTGTGCACTTTTAAATATGTGTGTTATATTTGATAACATACAAGTCATAAAAATGAGAACTTTTAGAAAAGAATAGATTTGTCACAATGAAAATAACAAGCAAGCTGTCGCCCTTCCATTTATGAATGTGCAGAGTAATCTGCAATTGTGAAACCCGTGTCCCAAGAACAGATGGACCTGTCCACAGGGCAGAACCGGTCACTCTGCAGCAGCCTCCAATATGCATGAGCAGTTAAGATGGAAAAGGAGGGGCTCCTGGGTGGCTCAGTCTGTGAAGCATCTGCCTTCGGCTCAGGTCATGATCCCAGGGTCCTGGGATCGAGTCCCCCATGGGGCTCCCTGCTCAGCAGAGTGTGCTTCTCCCTCTCTCACATCCCCTGCTTGGGTTCCCTCTCTCACTGTCTCTCTCTCTCTATCAAATAAATAAATAAAATCTTTAAAAAAAAAAGATGTGAAAAAGGAGTATATGGTGCGAGCACAACTGTCTGGTGAAGTAGAAAAAATATTGAACTACATACTCCTCTCACATCACATACTAGAACAGACATTAGATAGAGTGGTAAGTTAAATATAAAAATTAAATTATATATGATATGATTTAACCTTGGGATGTATGGGGCTTTCTAATTTAAAAAGCAGAGGAAAAAAACAATATAGCAAGAATATCAATAAAATAACCATTTGTTATTTTAAAGCTTCTGATGTCAAAAACTCCCAATAAGAAAAATTAAAAAGCATTTGTCAAAGTAAGAAAACAATATTTCAAACCACTATCATGCACAAGGATTAGCACCCTTAATACACAAAAGAGCACATGTTAATTAAAAAACAACAACAACAAACGTACAAAGCCTCACAGATATAGCCAGAGTATTTACAAAATATAAATACAGACAGGGACTATTACAAAGTTCAAACTTGTGAGCAATCGAATAATTAAGGTTAGAACAAGAAGATGTAATTTGTCACGTAGCAAATCAACAGGAATTTTACAATGCTTATTTTTAAGTACCGGCGGGGATGTCGTGGCTGAGAATCCCCATCATGCTGACGGTATGTCCAGCAGGGAAAGCGATTTGCCAATGGGTATCAAGAATCAGAAATCCATTTCTCTTCTTCCCCTGACTAATTCTTCTCCTGGAAGTCTATTCCAAGGAAATAATAGGAAATGTGGACAAAGATTAATGCATAAACATGTTGCTTGCTGAGTTATTTGTGATTGCAATATTGGAATAGCCTGGGGGGCAGCACTGAGGGAGTAAACTCTGGTTCACCCCCTGTGGCCCACACGCAACCCCCTGAATCCCATTTATAAAGAGACCCTAATACCGTGGGAACACTCAGGTTAAGAGGAACAAGGACAGCTCCAGGTTTGGGGGAGCTGAAAAACACAGCGAGCGTGGCTCCTTCTAGAGAGAGGATGAAAATCAGCAGTAGGGAAAGGAGAACCACGAAGGTCACGGGCGTGGGACTAAGCTATGTTTGGTTTATCCAACCCCATCTCTGAATATTAAATTATGAAGCTTTTAAGAAACATGTGTGCAATAAAGTGACTGAAATAAAGGTGGAAAATTTAACTTTGAGCTTTGGGGTCATGGTCGATACATAGCCTCTTTTCTTTACGATCCAGCATTTATAAAACATCAAAGCACGTTGTACGTGAGGATGGAGAAAGACATGGGGAATTCTGCGCAGAGGACAGGATGAGACAAGGCGTGGGCTTGCTGGGGAGAAGCAGTGGCCCAGGACTCGGGGGAGTCTGTGATAGGAAGCCCAGGGCTCGTTGGGAAGTGGGGTGGCAGAGGCTGTGGGGACCTCTCCCACCTACAGGAAATGCACCTTAAGGATCTTTGAAACCTGGGAACAGACGGCCTCCCAATTCACTTGCTGTGTGGCTTTCCTCCATCACTAGAGATCTGGGACTGTTTCAAAGTAAAAACTTAGGGGTGTCTGGGTGGCTCAGTCCGTTAAGCCTCCGACTCTTGATTTCAGCTCAGGTCATGATCTCAGCCCCTCGTGGGGCTTGTGCTGGGCACGGAACCTGCTTAAGATTCTCTCCCTTTCCCTTTGCCCTTTCCCCCCTGCCAACCCCACCCCCAGTCTCTTAAAAAAAAAAATTAAAGTAAAATCTTAGTGGAGTTTTGGCACAGCAAGGACTCAGCCATCAGTAGCACCTTATTCAATAGGAGTTTGTCAGAATTTCCAGCTCCCGAGCGCAGGGATGTTTTCCAGCCTGACAACTCAATAGGACGAGGTGGTCTCCTGGGGAAAGCAGTTTTGAAGAGGTCAAGAGACGAAAATTTCCAGGTCCCGTAGGATCAGCTCGTGAGACGTGGGTGGGATTCCAAGTGGGGAAGAGGCTCTGAGCAGAAGGGACACAGAACTTGGCGGGGCTGGGGGCTGGGGAAGACACCCTCATGACAGCACAGTGAACTTTCCGCCACAGCCTGGAGTTTCTGGGGGGGAGCATGTGATCTTCCCTTTCTATCCAGGTGCTCGGGTCCTAATCCCGCCCCTGCGGAAAGGCTCTCCCGGAGGAGGAGGAGGACGGGGATGAAAGCAGAGCACATCAAACAGCAGAGCAAGCAGAGAAGGCGACGCGCCATCCGGGAGAGGCGACATGCATATTCCAATTTACTATGTGACCGAGGTACTAATTTAGAGATCAGATTATGTAAAGATTTGTGCCAGCCAATTTATTCATGGAGCAAAGGTGTGGGGAGAACAGGGAGGTTTCTTAGCAAAGAAGGTCTTGCTTGGGGAGCCATGGAGGCCACCCTGTTCTTACCTGTAACGCTAAGGGACCATGCGGTTTTCTGTTAGGTTCTCTCCATTGTCAAATCCTAAAAATCCTCAGAGAAGCATTTGGCAAGCACCCATCCCCCTTCCCTTCAGGGCCCATTTGTGGGCATGTGAGATGCCCTCAGGAGGCTTAGGAAAACAGGAAGAGGATGCGGAGAAAGAACCATTTCCAGGGAAATAAATCTTTCTCCCCATCACTTACCCCAAAGAAATCTAATTATTTTTACTCCACCATAACCTTTACTATTCAAAAGGTAAAATAGGAAAAAAAATTAATTTTATTAGCAAAATTTACTAGATTAATATGACTGAGAGCTCCCCATAAAATGGCATTAAATATTAAAATATATTAATAAAATACTAGATTATTAAAGCCTAATATTTAATATAATGCATTAATTGAGGGAATTGTGTCAGTTTAAACATAAAAGAGAAAAGTGAAGGCAATAGTGACCTTTGCAAAGCAGGACGACCCCGGCCACAGGCTTGAGACACTGCTCAGTGGAAATCAAAGCAGGGTCTCTGCCCACGGCCCCCCGGGGGTGCTGATGGACCCGCAGGGGTTATTGCAAGAGCTGGGAGAAGTCAGCAAGNAGGAGTAATAGAATTTTAAAATTGAAAATTAGGATGCATGCTTTAGCAAGTGTATGAGTGTGCTAGGACTTCATAACAGAGTGCCACAGGCTGGGGACTTCGGTGATGGAGAGTCATGTTTTCCCCAGTTTGGGAGGCTAGAAATCTGAGCTCAAGGTATCAGCGAGGATGATTTCTCTTGAGGCCTCTCTCCTTGGTTTGCAGATGGCTGCCTTCTGTGTGTTTGTGTGTATGTGTGTGTGTGTGTGTGTGTGTGTGAGTGTGTGTGTCCTAATTTCTTCCTCTTATAAGGACACCCGTCAGACTGGATTAGGACCCACTCCAAAGGCCTCTCTGGCCTTCGTTACCTCTTTAAAACTCTTATCGCTAAACACAGTCAGAGTCTGAGGGGCTACTGGAGGACACATACCCTGTGGGGGGGGCATTGTGCAGTCTATAACAGCAGGTGACACCGGCAGAACCAATTAAGATGGGTTGAAACTCACCGGGGGACGTGACTGCAGTGACAGCCCAGGCAACATCCGTGATGGCAACAAACGTGGACACGCGGCTGAGGGGCCCATAAAAATGCCAGGCAGAGGGAACCCCATAAATGCTTGTCCGCCAGGGAATGGCACAGCCTGACATTTCTCTACCCCGAGGAAGCTTGTGGCTAAGAGGCCCTCTGTATTTTTCTAGATGCATGTGCCTCTCTCCTCAGGAGATCCCGTGAGATGAAAAATGCTTGCAAACATGTACTTTCACAAAAGGCTCATCTGGACAATCACTCCCTAACCCCTCAAGTCTTCTGGAAACACAATTAATTTATGGCATTGTTTCTCACCAGACCCATGCCCATAGCAGAACGGGAGTTTCCCATCTGGCTCTGTGCAGTTGAGTTGCAAAACTGAATTTATTCAACTCCACCAAATGAAAGACTTCAGAATTGAGTCAAGAAATAATCTGTGAATTCAAAATGTATTAAAAATAAACATTTGCCACCATTTAAAAAAATATATTTTAAGAGATGCATTCAAAGAATATGCTTTGTTCTTTGAAGAGATATTAAAATGTGGAGTGACTGAACAATATTTGAGATGACATCCGAAGTATTGTTATGGTTTTAATAACAAAACAAAGAATCACACAACTTGAAGACTGTGTCACTCACAAACGTTGTGTTCTAGCCTAAATTTCACGGTGAGTTTTTAACACATTTGCCCTTGGTACACAAAACCAATAATATATGTCTTAATCCTGCCAGCCCAGCATTTATGGTGGATGTAAAAAAAATTGTATTTAAATTAGAAATACTAAAATTAATATTTATTGACTCCGTGTTTCATTATCATTAGAAATTAGTTTGTTCTTGGCTAAACAGTTTATAGCAAGATATAAATATGTTCCATTGACCTATTAACTGGCCCAATATATTATGGAGTTATTGACAGCAGCAGTAAAATTTACTAACAGCTATTAAACCTTTTAACATACTTGATACGCCTCTGTCCCTGTAATTCCCAGGAATTAGGTGTGGTTTTTTTTCTTTTTTAGGATAATCTGCTGCTGATATTAAATTCTCCCAAGATTTTAATATGTTGTCTAAGTTTATGGCTCATAAAATAAACATAGAGCTTACAAAAATTTACATGACAATATTATTTTTTTTAAAAAGGGCATGTAAATTTTAGTACAGTAAGAATGATGACATAAACCACTGGAACACATAAAGAAAAAGTTACCCGAACTGTATTAAAGGAATATTTAGGGTCTTATTTCAACACAAAGCCAAGAGACTGGCGGGGTAGGCCAGCGTGCAGGGAGGGCCGAGGGCCGTGACTGCGGCCTGGTTGGGCTCAGACAAATCCACACCCACCACGACCAACACAGCCCAACACAGCCCAACAAGGCTGGGCGCCCAGAACCACACCAGGGTCCAGTGTGTGTCATCAGATGCTCTTCTGCATGGCCCAGGTGCTGCCCAGCAGACTGTCTTCCCCATCAGGGCCTGGCAAGGGTGGACTCGGGAGCTCTGCCAAGGGTCTCCTCCAGACGCCACCTTCCAGGAGACCGCGGTGGACTGCTGGACGGCCACGTCTATCTGGAGCCAGAGCTCCAGCCTCTTCGGCCTCTGCCTGCCATGTCTCTGCGTAGCCCCAGGCGGAGGCACCTTCCTAGGCCTCCGGGCTGCAAAAGCTTCACACGAAGCCCATTGCTGTTGCCTCTACAAATCCACACCCAAGGACCCCTGGTCCTGCTCTTCCATCTTCAGGTGGGGGTTACTGTCCCAGGACCGCCATAACCAAGTATCACACACCGGACAGTTTAAAACAGCAGAGATGTATTCTCTCGAGCTCTGGAGGCTGAGTTCTGAAATCTGGGTGTCGGCAGGGCCGCGCCTCCTCTGAGGGCTCTAGGGTCAGAACCCTCTTGTGTGTCATCCAGCCCGGCTTCCCTGGCAGTGGCTGGGTCACTCCAGTCTCTGCAGCCCCCTGCATATCACCTCTTCTTCTGTCAGTGTCCAATCTCCTCTGTCTCTCTCTCCCACTTGTTGCTGGATTTAAAGCCCACCCAGGTAATTCAGGATAATTGTAATGGTTAATTTTCTATGTCAGCTTGGCTTGGCTACTAGCCCCAGATACTTGATCGAACTTGAGATCACTGTGAAGTGATTTTCTAGGTANCAGAGTGATTTTTCTAGGTAAGGTTAATCTTTAAATCAGTAGACTTTGAATAGAGCAGGATATCCTCCAAATGATGGGTGGGCCTCGCCCAATCAGTTGGAAAAAAAAACCTGAGGTCCCTGAAGGAGGAGGGAACTCTTCCCGCAGATGGCCTTCACATTGGAGCTGCACCATCAGCTCCTCTCCATGTCTCCAGACTGCAGCTTGCCCTACCGATTTTGGATTTGCCAGACCCCACAATTGTGTGAGCTAATGTCTTAAAATAAATCTCTCTCTTTATATATACACACACACCCTATTGGTTCTGTTTTTCTGGACAACTCTGATAAATACAATAATCTTATTCATCTCAAGATCCTGAAGTTAATTACACCTGCAAAGATCCCTTTTCCAAATAAGCACATCTGCAGGTCCCAGGGCTGTGGGTGTATGTTGTCAGGGGCCACCATTCAGTCGACCACAAAATGCAATGCACCTATGTGGTGAGGAGTAAGGATAGGGAGAACCACAGGAACCTCCCAGGTCATCCAGGAGAGATGTTTCTATGAGCCTTATTTGATATCCACGTCACCCCGGAAACTTGGCCTTGTGCAGGTGTCACAGCTGAACAGGGGACCCACACCACTGGTGTGCAACGGTGATTTCTGTAGCGATTCTGGGGGAATCAGGCCAAAGGGAGCCAACCGCACACCTAGCCAGCCTGCATCCAGGCAAAGGCCTGAGCCTCACTTCTGGAAGGGTTTGGTCTCCCGAGTGTNAGGCTGTGGGTGTATGTTGTCAGGGGCCACCATTCAGTCGACCTCAAAATGCAATGCACCCATGTGGTGAGGAGTAAGGATAGGGAGAATCACAGGAACCTCCCAGGTCATCCAGGAGAGATGTTTCTATGGGCCTTATTTGATATCCACGTCACCCCGGAACCTTGGCCTGTGCAGGTGTCACAGCTGAACAGAGGACCCACACCACTGGTGTGCAACGGTGATTTCTGTAGTGATTCTGGGGGAATCAGGCCAAAGGGAGCCAACGGCACACCTAGCCAGCCTGCATCCAGGCAAAGGCCTGAGCCTCACTTCTGGAAGGGTTTGGTCTCCCGAGTGTAAGACAGTAGCAACCTCTTCTAGGGGTGCGTTTGGTCTGACAGGGATGGGTCCAGGGCACAGGACGGCACTGGGATTCAGTCAAGCTGAGCCGGCTGGTTGCTGCCTGGGTCATGCTTCCAGCAGGAAAAAGGGGCCCGTTCCTGTGTCCAGTGCATAGTGAGATGTCTACCGGATCAGCGAGCAACAGCTATCAAGTACAGGGAAGTGAAGGGTGGAGGAGATGGTCAAGTTCATACCGAGGCCCTGCAAGGCACCAGGCTGCCTCACCGATGCCGCGGACACAGAGACGGGCAAACTCGGACCCTGTGACAAAGGAGCGGAAAATCTGGTTGGAGAAGCTGAGCTACAATGTACAATATTTACATATCCAAGTATCATGTGTATCTGTGTAAAATATATACATAAAGTGAAGTGTTTACATAGATGCTATTTGTCCACGGTGTTTTAAAGAGTTAAATGTATGTGTGTGTACGTATTACACACACACACACACACACACACGCTGACATCATGGTGGGCAGAGTATTGGCCCCCAAAGACAACAGACCCTAATCCCTGGAACCTGTGAGCGTTTCCCTAAAGGCAGAGTTGTAGATGTGAGTAAGTAAAGGGTCTTGAGATGCGGAGATGCAGGGGACGTCTGGGTGGGCCCTGAACGCCATCACGGGGGTCTTATCAGGAGGGAGGCCGAGGCAGACCTGAAGGCAGTGGGATGGCCATGTGACCAGAGGGACAGAGACCAGAGCCACGGAACGCCAGCAGCCAGCAGAAGCTAGAAGGGACAGGAACGGAGTCCCCCCCTGAGCTTCCCGAGGAAGCAAGGCCCTGCCTGCACCTTGATTTTGTCCCAGTGATACTGATTATGGATTTCTGGCCCCCAGGACTGTGAGCGTGTAAATTTCTTGGTTTAAAGCAATCCAGTGTGTGGTTTAAGTTGTGACAGCAGCCACAGGAAGGCTTGCCACTGCATAACACGGGGACAGGTGGTAGGACCATACTTCTCGTGCCTCGTGAACAGGATCTTCCTGCCCAGGAAGAGTCTCCTCTGCCTCCCAACTCCAGGGGCCTATGGGCCCACCTTGAATAGTGTCTCCCGTAGATCCAGTATCTGAGGGACTCAGGGTGGCTTCCTGGAGGTGGTGACATTTGGGCCTTGATATTGATCCCATGGACTCTTCTCCTGGCTTTTGTCCTTCTTGGCAATGGTCTTGGCATAGGTGTATCTCTGAGACTTTTATGTCCCAAATCTATAAGCTGCTTTGATTTAGGTCATGAATATCTTCAATTTTGCCTCAAGCATCCTGTTTTCTTTGGTTGTTCTTTTTTTTTTTTTTTTTTTTTTTTTTTGGTTTTGTGCTGTCCTTTGGCTGTCAGAGTGGGGCCTTCAGGATGCACTCTTCTGTGGTGCGTATACTTAAACACAGTGTGGGAGAGCAGGCTGCATCATCCTGGCACTGGGCCTCTCCAGGGTCAAGGGCTCCCCTATCATACTGGCCAGAGGCTTGTCCCTGACAACAGGAGAGCAAAACTGGGTCCTCACCAATTTGGTGAGGACACTTTGCACAGAAGGCCTCCCTTAAGTCAGATTGATTCAAATGAACAGAACTAGTCCCACCTTTCTGCTTAAGCCAGTCCAGATCGTTGCAGACTATGGCCAACTTCCTCAGAATTGGACTTGGACTTTCAATTATTAATGCCTCAACGCTAAGCCATTCTCTGGCCAAAAAACAAAGCAAAGCAACCCAAAACAACACAAAACAAAAACAACAAAAAAAATATTTTTAAAATTCCCAATTGGGAATCAGTCAGAGTCCCAGCAGGAAACAGATGGCACACTTAAATGAGAATAATTCAAGGACAGCTTATTTACAAAGGATCTAATTACAAGGGTGTGTTGGGTGTCTGGAAGCCATGGGGGGTAATGCAAGAGCCCCCCACCCCAATGCCCAAAGGGACCAGGAGAGGAAGCGGGGCCAGATCTGGGAAGGAGGGAGGGTAGGTCAGGGTAGACCCTAGTTCGAGGTAGTGGGGAGGCCCGTGGGGGACACAGCCAGCCTGAGGAGCCTGTGGGGAGAGTCTCCCACGGGTTCTAACCACCCTCCGTCTCCTGGCAGGTGTCCTGATCGGCTGAACCCATGGGCCAGAGCCCACCGCAGTAACCCCAGGCTGATAACAAAAGTCAGAAGGATGACGGCAGGACCCTGAGCACGAGCTAGAACCAGTGATGTTTATTTCTGCCTCAGGTCCCCAAAATCACATCTAGCTACTTGGAGGCAGAAAGTAACATGAAAAAAAAGGCAGTGATGATAAGAAAAAGAGGTGGAAGGATGTATTTCTGGTAGGAAACAAGGTAGATTCTGTAATCCACCCCCAGATTTCAGCCTGAGCTCCGAGGGGCCATTGCCAAAAGGAAAACACAATAATTTCCATACCTTTTCCCTTAAAAAGAGCCAGAACATCCTTTGCTTTTTCATGAAGTGCCGTTAAAAGGAGACATTACACAAAAGAGTTACTGATGTCAGTAACCACTTGTTGCCATGAACTCGGAGTGGTATCCTTCAGTGTGTTTTCTTGGATAAACACAAAGGCTGTGAGGGTCACACTGAGACATAGTTTGTTACAGTCAAAATATACACATTGTTCTAAGGCTCCTGGGACCTTGGATAGAATTTACACCAAGGACAAGCTAATGACTACATTATGGTGTTTTCCTTATTAGATATCATCTCATTCTTATTGTGTTTAGGAAGTTTCATTACTCAGGCTTCTCTAGAGGAACAGAACCACCAGGATGCATATATAAAGAGAAAGAGATTTATTATAAGGGATTGACCCATGTGGTTCGGAAGGCTGGTAAGTCCAAATCTGTGGTGTGAGCCAGCAGTCTGGCTGTCCAGGATTGCTGATGGTTCAGCTCCAGGCTAGAGGGCATCTGCTGGAGAATTTTCTCTTGCTTGGGAAGGTCAGTCTTTTTGTTCTAGCCAGGCCTTCAACTGATTGGATGAGGCCCACCTACCTGGTGGAGGGCAATCTGCTTTACTTAAAGTTATCTGAATTACATGTTAATCTCATCCAAAAACACCCTCTGAGTTGATACACATGGTTAATCATTACAGAATGAGAGCAGATGTTTCCAGTGTATCCCATGATGGCAATCTATGGCACTGCTCTTCTGTGCTCCTGTGGGAACTCACACCAATCCATACCCTTTGAAAACCAGAAGTAGAAATGGTGAGGTTGGCAAACTAAAATGAAATCTAAGTTACATGTATCGCCAACCCTTTTAACCCAGAGGTGGCCTGCAACCATCCCTAATTCTGATCACTGCCACATTGAGTTCCTGGGGTGGAATTCCATTTAGCCAACAGTTTGAACAAATGCACTAGAGACTGGGTCACATGAAAATCTTCCCATGATCCTCAAGTCATAGCCACAGGACCGAAGAAACGGAAGGTCAAATAACATTCCAAAAGAATTGTTAGTGGAGTGACCAACTCAGTTCATAATCCAACACATAGTCATGAAAGTAGCAACATAAATAGATGAATTTCAGGTATTGTCCACTTTATTCATTCAATCTGCTACTTGATGTAAAGCTCCTATCAAAAGTAATTTTGAAACCATTAAAATATGTAGTTGGCAATATTTCTACAGCCCGATGGAGCCCATGAAACAGGATGGTTTTCATCAAAGTTGGTCTTGAATTCTCCTGGAGATTATAACGTTAGATCCTGACTCATCTTTCTCCATCTGGAGGACTCCGAAGTGCCTCAGGCCTTGAGTTCTGGGCAGAGGAAGTTGAGGTCCATACAGCATCAAGTCGATAAACTCGTAGAGGGTTTCTCAGTGAATGGCAGTCAATTAGAATGGCTCAGGTCAAGAGATGACGAATTCCAAACACCTTTGCTCTTTGCCTATTTTTACGGTGGCTGTTCTTTGCTCCCCCAACCAGAATGCTGAAGAGTGCCAACGAATCCCTCGGCAGAGGGGCACTGGCTGGCATCCCTGTAATACGCAGTTTGTAGAGAACGAAAGCAGCTTTGGTTTCCTTTTGTATAAGCGCACCCAGTTACCGACGTGACACTGTGGTTTCCTCGCTCGGCTTTGAAATATAGTAAACTCACAAAAGCTACTGTCGAGTTCAGAACAAACACAGGGGGTATGTTTAGTTATTTGTTTTTGTAGTAAAATAAAATATTTATTATCCGCAGACACCTACTGTGAACAGAGGGGGAGGCCACTGTGTTTTATCTCGCCGGTGTCATGTTTGACTTCCATTAGGGATGGATTATAGACCTGTGGGTTTTCATGAATTCAGAAAGTCCACTTTGAACACTGATTTCAAAGCCTACAGGGGGTGTGAGAATGCAAGAACACAGCTCTGGAGGAAGGAACCTGTTGCATCTCGCAAGCACCTTGTGTTTGATAAGGCAGATTGGAGGTTCCCTGCGAGACAGAGGCCAGGATGCTTCTCCCTTAATAAGACGACTTTAAAGGAAGCTTTCCTATTGTTTCCTCCACACTTTGCTCAAGGTGTACGCAATTAATTCAGTCTTGGAGTCCTGAGAAAATCACCATTGTATCAGTCGGCTTTGCCTTCTCGGTCTCTCTAAGTCATCACAGGGAATTGGAAAGTATGCTAAATCATCAGGGGGCTGCTGTCTTAGCGCTTCCACGCCTGCCACGCATTGGCTGTGCATGCATGCGCCAATACCCACACTTTAAATCTTTGAACCTACAAGAGAGGGCAACCAAAATGAAGAGGATGACCACCTTTGACACCCATGTAGAGTCCTATCACACCGAGACCCAATTCTGAGCAGGCTTTTAAAAATACTTTGGCAGACTGGAGTTCCTCTGTGGGAGGATGTGCTGGGTGGGAGAGGATAGAAAAACTGAGGGAATCCACATTTTTCCTGATAAGGGAAGAGTAGGGATATATCCAGCTGATGACCTCAAGAATGTGGAAGTCTGTCTCAGGGAAGAAAGTCTGAGTTTATCCTGTACTGTCAGGGAGGCTAAATGCAAGTGTCATGGTCAGGATTTCATGGATTTGGGTTTTGGGTCTTCAGAGGGAAAGTCCTATCAGCCTCCTCAGAGAGCTAGTCATCATGACAGGTGTCCGGCAGAGATGGAGTAATCCCTCGGTAGACAAGATGTAGAGGGTGAGAGGACTGGATTAATAATCAGGGACAACTGTGGGGCTAGAAAGTTCCCTGGCCCAACCATTGAGAAGCCATTTCCAGGGCAACATTATAGGAAAATTGATTATATGGAAATACACAAAGGGACTCATCCATCTGCCTTCATCTTCCAAGAATATCCAGGGACACCCTAGTCCTTGCCTGAAATAACATTGAACAGCACAGAAAGATTGTCCTTCTCTTTTTTTAGGCCCTACTGAGATGACTATTTCCTGACTCACTCACATCTAGAGACTATCCCAACAGTCCTAGCACAAGCACTCCCTTTGCCCCTGAGGATTAAGACCCAGAGAGTAAAACTGAGGCCAGACAATTTTGCTTTTCCTAAGTGAAACAAACCACCCAAATGAGAGTATGGACCTAATTCAAGTTATTTTCCATAATGTCTTTTGAAGGATAAACACCAGAAGAGGAGCGATATAGAGAATATTCAACTGGGAACTAGGGAACCTTGGGAGAAGGGGGGGCTCTGGCTTAGGCTCAGCATTGAAAGTTATTCCAGCAAATTTTAGGTTTGCCAAAGTAACACATTGTGCTTATGTCTGCCTTTTTAATTCTTGAATTCCTCAGACTCGAATGGTGGCTCTTATTTTTTGACCTAGGCATTCAACAAATACGAACTGAGCATAAGCAAGACAGAAGAGTTCTCGGCTCTTCCATATGAGAGGACAAATCATGGTGGGTGTGGTTAAGTCTCCGCAGGTACTGCCACAGGGAGTCAGCTGCCTGTGCTCCAAGGAGTCTCTCCGTTCCTGACAGCTTACCCTTCCGTGCTGAGGTACCCACCTTTCCCCTGACCATCCGCCCACCCTGAAAACGATCAGGATTTGCATTTCAACGCATCAACTTTTTAGCTGCCCCTTAGGTATTGACCATGGGTGAGGTCCCAGTGCCTGTGACTATATCACAGCAGGGTGCTTGGCTATGTCCCCAACGTAGCCAACAGGTGATGCTGATGTGCCCCAAGCATGAGTCATGTGTCACTGAACTCTCCATGAGTTTCATGATGGATTTGCTTCCGGCTTCCAATCTTGTGGAATCCCTCCGGATGCTGTGGATTCCTACCAGCCAGGCTTCTAGCAGACATGGGCTCTGAAGCAGGAATTTCTGATGTTGGTTAATTATTGACTCCCTGAACAGGGAGTTCCAATATCCTCGATTTCCAGGAGCGATTTGTTTGCGGCTCCCAGTCAAGCTGCAGTGAGCGACGGGAAGAACTGAGATTGTCACTAAGATAGATGATATGGTGGGTCAGTGAGGCAGCGTGTTACCTGGGCCACTGCCCCGGCTGCTTCACTGGTAGCTGGACTTCATGGCCTGAGGACAGCTGCGGAAGCGTGCCTGCTTCGAACTGGTTAGAACAGCCACAGCCATTCTGGAACCTTTACACTTAAACCTTGGAACACGTAGGCCAACTTCTGAAAGGCTGTGCACTTGGAATGCTGAGGCATTTCCTGGACAGTGAAAGGAGAGAGTCGTGGGTCATCTCTGGGGATGGGACCCATCCTTCAAGGTCTTTGCTGGCTCTCCAAAGCTACATGGAAGCAATTTGGGATCTAATGACCAATTTCTTCCCTTTTACTTTTTTTGTTTGTTTGTTTTTTCCACCTTCCCATTTGCTCTCTTTCCAAAAATATGAAAACCTGTTGGGTTTGGCACGGGAGCTTCTCACCAAAGGCTTAATTCTGCTGTGAGAGCAGAAGCAGTGATCATTCAGGTTTGCAGACAGACACACAGAATGATGCTCGTCCAGACGGCAACGAGGGAGGAGCCCCAACTGTGTTAAAACCCTGAGTCCACTTGTACGTACTGGATGGAGTTGTGACGCCATCGTTAGAACGCTGGAATCCCTGTTTTTTCCTACTCACATCTATCAAATAAATGTTACATCACATTTGATAAGAGTATCTTAGAATGTTTTAAAAAGCATTTGAGGGATTTTTTTTTTTCTTAAGGGAAATGCAATCAAAAATGGCATTCTTTCTGTGTTTGCCATAGCACCTATGTCCCTGCAACATTAAGTTCATGAATCAAGCTCAGAAATTTCTGGAAATTAAGAGTCAAGTTTCCCATAGCAACCTCCCTTGTGCCATTGCACACATGTATTACGGCTCTGTTTCCATAATAATAGATAATAAGACACAACTTGGCTGTCTAATCTTTTCTCTAAAATGGCTATCTACATGCGGGGATCACATGTTCTAGCGCCCACCTTGCTCAGACAACCTGAGCATCAGAATGTCTACCCCCGTGAGCAAAGAGACTTAACACCTGAACTTTTTCACTGTTCATACCTTCATCCCCAAAAGTATGAGCACCTCCACTTTCTTAGACTGGGCCGTGGGCAGCACATGTGAGCCTCCCATCTTGGCCTGGCCAGCCTCACATCACTGGCATGAAAAGCAACCTGACCATGAAGATCTTTCCACCTGCATGAAATGCACCAGTGTAGACTGAGTCTACACCCGCAGCATCCCATCCCTTCCCTGGACACAGCTGGCTGTGCAGGACACGGAGAAGTGAATCTCATCATTTACAGGCCCACGGGGACCCCAGGGAGGCCACAGAATCTCAGAAGGAACAAGGTGCACCCTCCTGGAGAATCTGCCTTAAAAGGATCCTTGGAGAAAAATCGTCTTATATTAAAACAAGGACATTATGTTGGCAAATATAAAATGTGCATGAAGCTCCAGGATGTGATGCAAGATTTCATTCAAGGAGTGTTTCCTGCGCTCGTGCGGAGGGCCAGGCAGGGTTCTAGGCTCTTCACAGCTACCGTGTAGCAAGGGCACACTCCTTGCTGGGCACTGACTTAAAGGGTTTACTGTCTTTGTTAAATCTTCACAATCCCCTTAAAAGTAAGAATTTTTTTCTACTCCATTTTACAGGTGACAAAATCGAGGCACAGCCACTTGAAGCAACGTGCCCATGTCCCTCAGCTAGAAGGGCGCAGAGCCAGGCAGGTGTCGCTGCTCTCATGTCTGGCTTCCAACCTTGAGCTGCACGGACTTCCCTTCGGAGAAACATCACACTCAGTGTTGCTTTGGTTGTAATAATGCCCAGATTTCACCAGGAATGTTGAACCTGTTGACCTTAATCTCTTCCCCAAACTCCTTGGCAGGGGCCGTCTCGTGCTCCTGACGCTGTTTGCCCTGCTCGCTTCCCCCAGCAAACGCTGGCCCTGCTTGCGGGAAAGCTAATGCTTCCTGGCGACTCGGAGACATGGTCCTGCGGCTCATTTCCCACTCGGCAAATGGCCATCCTGGGCGCTCTTACCACCCTGCTCTTTCGATCTGTCAGCATTAGGACCTTCGAAAGCACTGGTGCAGGCACAGGGTCCATTTCTGTATGGTGTCTGCTATCCCCCCGGCCCTGCGATCGGCTCCCGGGCCTGCCGTTCGCCCTGAGCCCTGTGTTCTTCAGAAGAGCAAGTGTACTTTATCCAATGTTGCCTCCCCTGTTCCAAACACCACATGCAGGGTTCAGCACGTATGGAATGAATGAGCGAACAAATAAAGCTTAAACACATCATTCTCTTGACGTTTCCTTTTGAAATGCTGAGGACTAATGAGAATGTGAATTCAGATATTGTGGTGGCCACTCCAGCACGGGGACACCAAATGCCTGGGTTTCGGGAAATGGAGGAGTGATTTGGTTTGTGTCTTAGGACATTGCAATACCCCGTGGCCCCGAGGCAGCTAGGCCCTATTGTATTTAAAATTAACTAGAGACTGGCAGTTCTCAGCCGGGTCAGAGGCAAGGAAGGGACAGGGGTGTCTGCCCAGGAAGCCATCACCCTGGGTGCCCCTGTCATAGATGTCGTGGACGCCCACCAGAACCTTGTGTTCCCCAGCTCACAGTTTGCTACTGCCCCAGTTTCCAGGACCCCCAGGGCTGCGTACCCCCTTTCCCCCCTCAGCCACAACCAATGACTGGCTGATACGGTGGTAGGAAGTCCAGGCGTCTTGTAAGGGGTGTGATGCGCGCTCCAGAGCTCCCTTCAACTCCCCACTCCCATTTCAGGCCAAGACCAGATTTCAGCAGAGACCACAACCTTCCTCAGCACATTTGTCTCTCCTAGCTTGCTTCCATGGTCCCTCTAAAGTGTTTCCTAAACTCATTCCCTCAGTTAGCAATGAGCACACAAATCCCTGCCTCAGACTCTGCCTTGGGACCCGGACCTGAGGCAGAAGCCATACAAGGGAGCCCTTCAGGTCTGTCGTGTTAGAACAAGGCCACGGAACGTGGAGGTACCCTTTAGCCCACAAAAGTCTACCTGCTGAAATGAAGCCGTGTTTCACAGATGTGACATGAGTAGAAAAACACAAGAAGGGAAATGCTACATTCACTGAATATTTCCACAAAAAGCCAGGTGGTCAGAACACCAGTTACAGACCCTGCGTGAGTTTTCTCGTGCTGCCTCACAAAGCGACCCCACAAAGCGGCCCCAGCTGGGTAGCATCAAACGACAGAAGCGTATTCTCTTGAAGTTCCAGAGCCAGAAGCACAAAACCGAGATCCTGGCAGAATTCAGCCGTGCGGGAAGCTCTTCTGGCCAACCTGCCCCATGACGTGTCCCAGATCCTGGTGGTGCCAACAATTCTTGGTGTCCCCAGATTTGTAAATGGATGCCTCCAGTGTCCCCCTGTCTTCGGTCTTCAGGTGGCCTCCCCTCGGCCTGTCTCTTTGTCTTCCTCTCTTCTTACTAGAGCTCCTGTCACTGGGATTAGGACTCGCCCTAAATCAAGTGAAAGGTCTCATTTCAAGACCCTTAGTTGCAACAGCCAAGACCCTTTATTCTAATCAGGTCTTGTTCACAGGCTCTGGGGGGATAGACCTTTTCCTGAGGTCTGGCACCGTTCAACCCACTCCATATACTTTTGTAATCCTGGGTCCTTTGCCAAGATCCAAACAACGAGTCAACGTGTTATCAGCAATGAGGCTTTCTAGCTTCCATGGCAGCCACAGGTCCTCCTGGACAGGGTGCTGCTTCTGGAGCCACTGGTAGCAAACTCTTCTCCACTGTCACCTGCCAAACATAATGAAGGGCTGGGCTGGGCACCCAAAGTCAAGCAGCTATAAACCAGTAATCCTCTTGGATCCTTCCTGACAGCAGGTGGCATGCAATTTGAAATCTCAGAACCTTCGGATGCCTAAGAATTTGGCCCTGAGTTTATTCCTGAAACTCCATAGTCAAGACAGATTTACAAGAAATCATTAGAGCTAAAAAAAAAAAAAAAAAAAAAATCAACATGTTGCCTGGTATATTCAGCTTATCGCTCATTCTCTCTTTGCCTTTCACTTTTTGGATCCAACGATCGTCTGTGACTCTCATCTGAAGTCATGACTTACCTTTCAAGCCACCGGAGCAGGCATCACACATGTGACTTAGAGAGCATCCTTAAGAACCTGGCATCAGCACACAAGACACGTTTCATCTCTGAGTCGTCCTGAAGTCCCGGTGTTGTGTCATCCTGGCCACCAACAGTCCTAGCGGGGTCTCTCATTACATCTCCTAGATCCTAGAAAGTTCTCCTGCTCCTAGAAAGTTTTCTGTCCACTCATCGAGGAAATGCACAGTCTGTAGCAATGGGATCTTGGAGCAGCTTGGAAAAGGCAAAGCCTCCTGGCCAGTGGAGGATGGACATATTAGAGCGATTACAGTGATCCATTGTCTGGGTCCAGCAGCATCATCTGTTCGGGAAGACTTTCAGGGAGCATTAGGAAATCACTATGGCCCAAGCGAGACAGTGCGGAGCTCAGCAGGAAATGCACAGCAGTGTTGACCAAGCCGCAAGGAATCAGATCCAGGGCCGTCTGCGTTGCAGGATGTCATGTACGGACAGGGAGATGGGACCGGTCCTGGTGCCATCAATATTAGGGGCTTCAGGCATGCTGTCGGTCACAAAGGAAACTGTCTGCAGCATGGCGTTTGTACTTTAAAATAGTCTCTCCTGTCTGATTAATTTGGTCAATAAGGAGCCATCTGAGAGGCGCCTGATGATTTGTTTCAAAACCAAATGATTTTACATGCAGAACCTGTAATGATGGCCGCTGATTTGGATGTTATCATTAATACAATTTTTTTTAATTAAGAATTTTTATTATATCTCATCAACCGAGGTGCTAGGTGTGCTGTGAGATAGACCTGCTCCCCGATGTAAAAGGCCTTGATTAGGACCAATCCAAGCGAAAACGATCCATTTTTACGCTGCTGTGGGAAATGCATGGCCATCGCCCTGAAGAGAAAGGGCTTTGGTGCTGGTGGAGCTTTTTCCTAAAATTCACCAGTGTCCCAGTTTCCAGCCTGAGGAACGGGGAGATTAGACCGGAAGCCTGGAGTCTGGGTGCCGTGTTCTGAGGGATGACCGAGACGTTGAATCCCTTTGGATGGGCTGAGCATGGACTGAGAGGTACAGAGTAGCCTTGGGAATGTCTGCTCTCCTGTCGGTTGTTGTCACAGAAGCCCCATGTCACCCAGCGCCCTGTCCCTTTAGGGTGACTCATCACTGGGGGAGGTAGGCACCCTCGACGTCACATAGGGAGGGCTGTTTGTAGCAGGTCATCTGGAGCTGAAACTGCCCTCACCATCCAACATAGAACTCACTTTAATTAACGTCAATATATTTCTTTACATCCACAGCCTCTTGGAGGAGCTAACGCAAAACAAACCAAAGGGAGAAAAAAAAATCTCAATTGTTTGGGGGATTTTAAGAGAATTCTTTAATATCAGATTAAGCCCATTTTGATTGTAAATCTATTTTCAGCTCAACATTACCAAAGAATATTACAAGAAAACTCTGTTTTATGAAGTTATTATGATTTAAACCGTTCTCTCTCTGCTCTTTCTCTCTGACTCTCTCTCGCACACATTCATTCTCCAGAGGATCTAAAAATAAGCCCGAAGCTATACATGTCACTGCTCCAGGTTTATCCCACAGACTAAGGAGTTTTTCACAAAATACCTTTATTATTTTCTAGGGCTCTGCTGCAGTATATGGAAGCGGAGACTGTTTGAGACATGAACCGTAGGGGAGACGGGGCTGCTCCCGGACAGAATCGCCATCCTCATTCCCATCGCCGTCACACCTGGGGCTTTCTACAAATTTTGGAGGTCTGTGATGACCTAATTTCAACAGTCCTTTCTGCCCCCACGGGATTTCCACATGCAGGGTCTCCGGCGCGTGCACGTCTTAGCTGCATGCGTAACACACGCTGCCACCATTTTTTGGGTGGTGAGAGCCGCATGAGGGCCCTTGCAAGGTGTTTTGTCCGGGCTGAGGCCGGGGTCTGCATGCATTTTGGAAAAGTGACTTAGGAAGAGTGCAGGGTGCACTCTGGGGGTTTGTGAACACTCTGCATTCCACATGGGACTGCTTGGCTTCCAGCTTCGGAAACATGGATTTCCAGGGCTGTTCTGGGGACCATTTGGGAACATGGAGAGGAGTGGACGCCAGTTGGCATCTGTGATTCGTTCCCCAGCCCTGTCTCTGGCGTCTGCGAGTTGCCAGCAGAAAATGCTCAAGACAGGATGTGGAAAATGTCTTTTCAGGGACGGCCTGGACCCAGAAGATTCCAAGAAGCAGAGCCTTCTGACTGCTGCCAGTGACGGGGGGACTCCCCAGAAAAACTATGCAGTGTGCCAGCTTTTGTCAATCCACACCCCATGGCCAGTGGTAACAAAGGGAAGCGAAAGATATTTTTATAGTTGTTATCACGGATGGGGTCCTACGTCAACTCAGCATGTAGAAAATTAATTTATGAATAAAAGTAAACTTTAAAATAAAACAATTTCCTTCTGAAAGCTTAGCTCTGTTGTTTTTTTTCTAAAGTAAACTCTATACCCAAAGTGGGGATCAAACTCGTGACCCCGAGATCAAGAAGCACACGCTCTGTGAACGGGGCCCGCCGGGTACCCCTTAGCTCGGTCCTGGTGACATCCTGAGGTGTCCCCTGAAACAGGCAACCCCAAGAAGCATCATTCAGATGTTACCGCAGCTTGATAGCTCGCTGAGTAAAATCTCTGACCGAGCTCTGGCCCAGCTGACTAAACTGTCATCATTACATCTTTCCTAATTATCCCAAGAATGACACTCGCCAAGCCCTGTTACGCGCCGAGCACAGTGCTAGATGTCATGACTCTGCCTTATCATTGGTAAGATCTTCTGACAAGAATAAATATTACCGTGTTAATATGTACATTAGGTTGGAAATATGCCATTGGTTTATCAAAGTCATCGTAGAGTAGAGGTAATGTAGTTTTATGGTCTCCATTTCACAGATGAGGCAAACTGAGGCAGAGAGACAACGGCACTTGCTCAGGGGCACATAGCTCGTCAGTGGCAGAAAAAGGCATGAGGGCCAGTTCTCCTTCACGCCATAGTTTGGCTTTGACGCTTTTCTCCTTATGAGTAAGTTTGAGAAAAGCAGGGCAGATCCTCGTTCCCTGAAGGTCCCCGAGGGCATGGCGGGGGTGTTGGAGGAGATGGCGTTGGAGGAGACACCTGACTCGGGACCAGATGGGCGTGGACTTTCACTTTGATTTCCTCTTTCTGCTACCTTTTACTCTCTCCTCCTGGGTTTCCCCATTTTATTCTCTTTTCCACTTCTCCTTAAGCCTTGATACGATGACCACAACTTGTGGGTCACGAATCAGCTGCACGAGAAGCTACGAAGGTCACCCCGTCTCCTGCAGCCATACTTGGCCCGCAGTTGAGTCCTCGGCCTTCCTGTGTGCTGCAGTGACAGTGGGGGCCCGTGTCAGGGACACCGTGTGGCCCAGTGCAAATTGAATGGGAAGGCTTCGTCAGATGATTCATGGCACATTAGAAAAGCCACTTCATCTGTGTTATTTTATATCCATATAAATAGTCATAAGTGATTGAACCTTGGGACTTCGCTAGTGTGGGAAAGTGATTGCTTTATGGAAAAGGAAACTTCTTTCCAAGCTCTCTCAATTTCCTAATGATCCAGCTTCCAGGATCCCTTTTTTTTTTTTTAAAGATTTTATTTATTTATTCGACAGAGATAGAGACAGCCAGCGAGAGAGGGAACACGCAGGGGGAGTGGGAGAGGAAGAAGCAGGCTCATAGTGGAGGAGCCTGATGTGGGGCTCGATCCCATAACGCCGGGATCACGCCCTGAGCTGAAGGCAGACGCTTAACCGCTGTGCCACCCAGGCGCCCCCCAGGATACCTTTTAAGACCATTTTGTTGGAAGGTAAAATGCTCACGAAGACGAGTGCTATCCATCAAAGACTTGCGGGGCACAAACCTGGTGCCCGGTTCTGGCTGAGCACTGAGTTGGCAGGACCCGCTGGAGGCTCGCCACGGGCTCCTGGCGGGGATTCTGGTGAACACTCGGCGCTCGGTCGTGGCCGTCCACCCTCCCAGATGTCACATGTCGGAGGCCCAGCTTCTTTTCTGGATGGCGAGCTGTCTTGCCCTTCGCTTTGTGGTCTTTGCAGTGGGTCAAGGTTGGGTCTAGCATCTTGAATCTGAAGGAGCTAAGGATCGCTCCCGGAAAGAAAGTGGAGCGAGGAAGCACATGTGGAGCCCAGGTTTTCTAAGGCAAGGCGCTCCATGAAGCCAAGTCCTGGGGACTGCATGACCCTCCTCTAGGCCAGGTCTGTCCTCCCTTGTCCACGATCAGCAGCCATCCTGAGTGAGCCGGATAGCGAAAGGCTCTGGCCAGGCTTCACAAGGCTTCTGGCTACGGGATGAACAAATGACATTAAAATATATGATTTTTCTCCCCAAGAGAAACTGCATTGCGCCCATGAAACAAAACCCCCTTCCCCTTACACGCCCTCCCCCACCTCGCTCCAACTTCCTCTAGCCCACCGGGACCCACCCTCCATCCTACAGAGCAGAGCTGACAAGTTTACAGGTGGGGTTTTACTGGGCTACTTGCCACTGCCTGTCAAGGGCCTGCCTACACCCCAGGAGCCAATCCCTCATCTCCCCAGAACACAGAGGATGCTGGGCCAGGGGCCAGGGGGAGGACACAGGGCCACCCTCACCTGCACATCTACTCTAAGTTCTTCTGATATTTTGCTTCACCTACTGAGGAAGAGAAGCCGAGAATGAGAATTTAGGGAAGATTTGTAATAAACTGGAAAGGTCTCTTTGAAGGACACCCGCAGCTTGCGGAAGTCACAAAGCTTTCCTACTAGCGTTTCTGGTCGAGGGGCTGGCCGGCAGCACGTGAGGGACTCGGCGCCGTCTCTACCCCCTCCCAGTGATAGCAGGGGACACCGTTCCCGGTGTCTCATTTTACTGAGGGAATTGAACCTTTAAATTATATTGCATGGTTGTGTTGTGGGAAAATTCCAGATTTCCAGAGCTCTAGTTAATGTTCTGGTGCGTTTTTACACAGGAGGAATGTTCAAAATAAAATGCAGGTCATGTCAGGCATGGAGACTATGCCAACAAAATAAAAAAGCCATCTTTAAGTCCATGTACAAGAAAAATCAGTCCTGCTCCTGGTTTGCGGCAGAAATGATTGTTCCAGCAGCCACGAGTGATGGAGTTATATTGTCCAGAAACTGGAGGAATGAGAAGTCAGGGAGGCCGGCCCTGCCCCTCCCAGGAGAAGTGGGTGCATGGTGATCCCCAGCCCAATCTGGTGCTCCAGGAACGTCTCGATCGTAAAGCTTATAAGGTGAGGCTTTGACTGTACAAGCGGGTAAAATTTACAGTCAGAGGTAGATGGATATATAGACGTGCATGGCGTGGTTTGGCTGCAGACAGACTCAGGTCCAGATACAGACACAGTGCAGGTAGAAACATGAGGTACATAGACGTACAGATACATAAACGGAGATACAATACAGGCAGGAAGGGAAGTGCACAGCGAGCTGTAATCTGGAGATAAATGGATATTCATCCCACATATATGTGTTCCTTGCATGCAAACTCTGGGGGCTTCAGAAATGAAAAACAGACTCTCTGCTTCCAAAAAAGGACCCTGTCTAGTTATCAAGACGGCTTTGAGCCAAGTCATGATCGTTATGGTAGAAGTGACCGGGTCATGCCACAAGAACTCCGTGGAGAGGCCCCTAACTCATCCTGGGGCAGAAGCACGGAGTCTGGGAGGCTGGGAGCCAGGCCCCCGTGGGGCTGCGCTCAGGAGCAAGCAAGGGCAGGCAGGAGCAGGGCCCAGCAGTTGGGGCAGCACACAGCGGCTCTGGGGGCGTCTGCATGCCATCCCCGGCCTCTGTGGGTGTGCATGGAGCTCACATACAGCATACGTGTGCTACGTGTCATGTTAGTTGTCAGGGAGCTTTCAGGATTCTCAGAGACTCACTTGCAGGAGTGGTCTGACCTGCAGGCCTTCAGCAGCCCCTCAAAGCCAATGTCGCCTGCGAAGTCTGGGAGACAAGGAGGCAGAAAAGGCCTCCGTCGTGAGGTGCCCGTGGTCTCCCCCAGGGCTGAGGACCCTTGTGCCATGTTGGGGGAAGAGACACGTATGAGACAATATGGCCAGGATGCTGGGAGGGCACCTGGAGAAATCCGGGGCCATGCCTGGTGGACACACGTGTCCTCCCCCTCAAGGGAATGGGGAATTTCTAGTGCCTGGTGGGAGGGAGGTTGACAATGCAAGCTCCGAAGGTTCTGGAAACCTGACAAAGCCTGTAAGGTCAGGTGTGAAGGATGGAGGGGCGAACCCTGAAGACACATTAAGATCAGCCTGGAAAGAGCCGCAGGAGAGCGGCCACCGGGTTCCTATCGAGGAGGCTCATGGAGGCACTTCCGTTAGAAGCCATGGCAGTGTGATCGTCACCTGGGAGACACTGGGGTGGGGGTGGGGAACACGGAACTGCGAGAGGGGACAGGCCATCCCAAGCTTCACTCCCAGGAAGGACCTCCAGTCACCACCTAAGTCACCTCTGTCCCTTCCTGCACCCTCCTTGCCTGGACCCTCATTTCCCCCTGGGCCCGGTGGCCATGGAAGCAGGGAGCCCACGCCTGCTTTGTCCAGTAAGGAAGCCCATTCCAGAACATCATCACCACTGAGGATTTTGAAAGCCCCGTGACAGAATCTTCTTGGCAAGACTTTGAGCCCATCACTTACCTGAATCTCTGGGATCTAAGACGGCAGCCTGACTCGCACCCTCAGCAGAGCCAGCACGTCCCAGAGGCCTGTAAATGAGGCGCTCGATGCCGCTGTGCTTGCTGACAGACCCGTCCCAGGGGCCTGCTCCCTCCCGACAGGTAGTGCTGTGGCCAGGCCATGCTCGGACCGCGCCCGCCGCAGAGCATGGCCGTGATCTTCCCCGGGCGGACCCGCAGCCACGCCTGAAAACCTAATGGAACCCGGAGCGCAAGCCCAAAAAGAAAAACTCCCCAGCTTCCACGTGATCTCTTCCTCCTCTTAGCTGATCGGGACCAGTTGCCCTGTTTTTCGAAGCAGCGGGTGACGTTGTGCTCGCTCAGGCTTTTGTTCAGATCTCCTTCTTGCGGCCCGGGCATCCCCTGGAGTGCAAATCCACACACGCACACGCGTGGTTATTAGCCGCTCCTAACTCACACCGTTGCCGAGTAGAGAAGCGCGATTTCTGCCATCGCTTCAATAGCCAGTTACACGCGGAGGAGACTTCGCAGGTAACAAACCTGAGTCTCAGAAAGGAAACCTCAGACTCCTATCTGTTGGCTGCGGCTTCAAACCCTCATCAACGGGGCCTCCCACCTAGGGGTGTAACAAGCTTGCCGCGTAATTACAGCAGCGGACGTGGATTCCTAATCCTCCGGCAACTGCAAAGAAGGAAAATTAAAGAGAGAGAGATGAGAGGGATGAGAAGGGACAGTTTCTTTCTAAATAACACTTAATAAGAAACAAAACATCCAGGTAGCAGCCGGATGAACGGTGGGGCCGGGCCACCTGCCACGGCTCCCCGCACAGCCCCGTCCTTCAGGCCTGTCCTCCACAGCCAAGCCCGCCGCCTCCCGTCTTTTCGACACTTCGTGATGGACCCGGCTTTTATCTCTCGCTAACTCCTGACACGCTGGTGGCAAACTTTTCCAAGCCAAACCTTGGGTTGCTCGGTCGCGCTCATGCCAGGTGGCAGCTGGGGCACATTTTGTATCAGAAATCTATGGTGGGGGCTGTGACAAAGCACATGCCACGGGATGGCTTGCTGGGGTCCCGGCGCTACAGACCCCCACTCAGGGCGTGCTTCCTCTCTCCTGGGAGTTTGTCTTAGGGGAAGGCCACTACATCCCCCTCCACCGGCCACTGCAAGAAGGTTCTAGACCAATATCCGGAATAACCATTCATGGAGAAGTTGGCAGGGCGCAAGGTGCTTCCCATTCTTTGTGTCAGCATCCGTCAGAAGGTCCTGAAAACAGGTTGGTGTGTGGAGAATGAATTCCCACTTGACAACAATGGAGGTCTGGGCATCAAGAAGGCCGCTCAGGGCTCCTGCCTCTGCCAGGAAACAGAGCAAAGTGTGGCAGACGTGAACAGGGCTGTCCTCAGATACCACAGCTCCGGGGCTGTGGTCCAGATAGATGGCCTTCCAGAAATAGCACTCGGCCACCATAGTTCCTGTTATATATTTTGTTTTTAAGAGAAATTGCATATATTTAAGATGTACCACATGACGATTTGACAAACGTATACAATAGCGAAAAGATTACTACAGTCAACTTAATTCCCACCACCTCCTCACAGAGTTCCCTTTCTTGCGTGTGTGGTGAGGGCCCCCAAAGTCTACTCTCTCCGCAAACGTCCAGATGCAGCCCCGCATGAGTAACGATAGTCGTCACGCTGCACATGAGATCCCCAGACCTATTCATCCTGGAAGACTGGAGCTTCCTGCCCTCTGACCAATGTCTCCCCGTTGCCCCATCTTCCTGACCCCGGCAACCACCGTTCTCCTCTTTGCTTCTATGGAGTTCGACTTCGTCCTTCCACACGTAAGTGAGATCATGCAATTCTTTTCTTTCTGTGTCCAGCTTGTTCCCTCAGCATGACGTCCTCCAGGTCCATCCATGTTGTTGAAAATGGCAGGGTTTCCTTCTTTTTGAGGACCGAATGGTATTCCCCTGTGCCCATGCACCGTGATCTCTAGATCCATCTTCCACCAACACACTGAGGTCCTGAGAGATGCTGCAGTGAACGTGGGAGCACAGATACCTCCTCCAGGTCATAATTTCGTTTCCTTTGGGTTCCCTTCCTGTGGAATTTGGAGGTGTGTCCCAAAGAACACATGCTGAAGTCCTGCACCCCAGCACCTCAAAGCACCATTTCACTTGGAAATCGGTTCTTAATAGACGTGAGTAGGTTAAAATGAGGTCATGAGGGTGGACCCTCATCCACTGTGATTGCTGCCCTTATTAAAAGGGGGGATGTGGACATGGAGAAGACAGTGTGGAGACACAGGGAGGGCACCGCAGGAAGACAGGGGATCAGAGTAATGCATCCAAGAGCCAAGAGACACCTGAGGCCACCAACGGATGGGGGAGAGGCCTGGAACAACCCTTCCCAGGACCTTCCGAGAGAGCGTGGCCCTGTAACACCTTGGGTCTCCAGCCTCCAGAGATGCGGGACAGAGCATTTCTGTTGTTCTGGGCCACCCAGGATGTGGTCGTTTGCTAGGCAGTCACAGGAGACAATACACATCCTGTCCCCACCACTCTTACACACCCAGAGCCCTTCCTCAAGCTCAGAGAGGGTGCTGTCCCAGTTCCTGCCCCCACTCCGCCTGGGCAGGGCTCACAACCTCCCGGGGAGCGTCCCCGGCTACCAGCTCTCCAGCGTCTCCCACGTGCAGATGTGCCAAAAGGAGCTTCCACGGGGCATGGCTCCGCCTTCTGCGCTCCGCCATAAACAGGAGGAAACAGCACTTTACCTCCCACATCCTTGAACTCAGCTGGGGCCGCCGCCGGTAATCAGGCAATGAAGCCCAGTCTTTTCCGATTTGGAGCTCAGCTGTTATCCCATGACCTGTGGGAAATGAGTTGATGGTTTCAATCAAATGATAACCATGTTGGGTCAGTCCCCATCACGGGGCTGCAGGAGGCCAGCCAGGCTCCCGTGTTTGTCTAAGCCCATCACGGAGTGTCAGTTCCAATGAGTGGCCTTGCCACTGCTTAGAGGACCATTACCTGGGAATGCAAACCAAGAAGGGCGAACCTCACAGCCTGTGCTCCCATGGTGGACACAGCCAGCCTGATTCTGCTGTTTCCCGCTAAACAGGCCTTGGGGGACCTCCTGGTTGATGAGGGGGCTGACAGGCAGGTGGGCTGGGGCTGTGTTCAGTGTTCGCCGGGAGGGAAAAGACATTCCCTTCCCTGGGCTGTGGGGCTAGAACACGTCAGGTGGCAAGGACCCGACAGGCTCCTCTTTCTGCCTGTGTGTCAGGGCTACTCTTTGGCTAAAAGCAAATGCATTTTCTCAAGCGGCACAGTGTCCAGGTTCTGGGTGGGGAAGAGAGACGAACTCCTCCGAGAAATGCTCCTATACCCACCCCCTAGCTCTCCCTCTCTGACTTCAGGAAACTGGGTGCCCTGCTCACAAAGGAGCTGAGTGAACAACGCACATGCGTGCACACACACACGCACACATGCACACAGAGGCCAACCGATTGTGTAACACTCTTAATCCAATTAAAATTGTCTGAACACTTGGGTCCTGGGTGTGCAGTAGGTAGAAGGTACGACTCTTGATTTCAGCTCAGGTTGTGGTCTCAGGATTGTGGGATCGAGCCCTGCATCAGGCTCCGCACTCAGCAGGGAGTGTGCTTGAGATTCTCTCTTTCTGCCCCTGCCCCCTGCTCCCCCTGCTCGTGCTCTCCCTCTCTCTCAAATAAATAAAAAATCTTAAAAAAAATATTGTCTGAACACCTGAAATGCCTAATAATTGCTGATTTGTTCAGATTTTGTGGATTAAATACATCTAGTTGTGCACTTTCTTAACCATCTGGATAGTTCGACTAAGTATAGACTTCACATAGGTCTGTCCACATGGAAGTGTTTCATGGAAGAGCCCACTATTTAATGTTATAAACTCACTCCCAACTCGTGCCAACCTCAGAACCTACTTCCTGGACTGGATTGTCCTAACACTGTCTGAGAGCATAACTGCCCCTGATTTTGTCTTCCTGCCAAGTCACTCCACACCAGAAGGGGTAAGATGGCAAAGCACTGAGTCCCTGGGGCTCCTTCTATGACATGTTCTGCAACTCATCTCATTTGGGAAACTTCACCCTAATAACAGGGAATGAGGACCATCCCCCCCCCTTCTCTCATAAAGAACAGACACCAGGGGCCTAAGTCGATCTACTGGGGTACTCCAGTAACTCTCCGAAGAGGGACTGCTGGTCACCTGCCAGCACCCAAGGTCTCTATGAGGCCTCAGGATGCTCTTGCACCTTTACCCAGAACCTTGGGGGGGTGGCGAAAGGGGTAGATATACTGGTGAATAGATTCAAACCAGGTTTTCAGAGGCTGTGAAACCAATCTCTGGCCAAGCTGTGGAGAAAGCCTGCATCTCATGCCAATACCTACTCATCCCCACCCCGATTATTGCCCTGTCACCCCTTCCCCCTTCTCCAGCTCTGGCAGAACAGGGATGGGCTTGCTCCCAGCTAACCACATAGTCTGCAATTCTTAGGGTATGCGTCCAAGATGGCAGGCTGGGTTCTGGCCTCAGGAGGCACAGCAAAGCCTAGTGTAACCCTGGTGACTGGCTGTGACTGCAGCACCCTGACAGCAGCCTTGGAGCCCCGCTGTCTGTCCGTGCTGGATCCGAGCACTCAGAACTGCCCAGCATGTGGTGGGCATTCAGCAAATATTGGTGACGGACGTGATGGGCAAGAGCCCGCGGGGTGGGCTTCCTGGGCCAAGAAAGTCCAAGAGAGATGTCAACATAGCTGTGCAGAGAGTGGAGTGTGTGCCCCAGGGACACCAGCCCAGGCCAGCTGTGATGCTGAGGAACACACGAGTCCGATGCTCACTGGGGCCATCGAGCTGCTGGCCGCTGCACAAATTCTGGGGAATGGCCTGCNTGGAAATCGGTTCTTAATAGACGTGAGTAGGTTAAAATGAGGTCATGAGGGTGGACCCTCATCCACTGTGATTGCTGCCCTTATTAAAAGGGGGGATGTGGACATGGAGAAGACAGTGTGGAGACACAGGGAGGGCACCGCAGGAAGACAGGGGATCAGAGTAATGCATCCAAGAGCCAAGAGACACCTGAGGCCACCAACGGATGGGGGAGAGGCCTGGAACAACCCTTCCCAGGACCTTCCGAGAGAGCGTGGCCCTGTAACACCTTGGGTCTCCAGCCTCCAGAGATGCGGGACAGAGCATTTCTGTTGTTCTGGGCCACCCAGGATGTGGTCGTTTGCTAGGCAGTCACAGGAGACAATACACATCCTGTCCCCACCACTCTTACACACCCAGAGCCCTTCCTCAAGCTCAGAGAGGGTGCTGTCCCAGTTCCTGCCCCCACTCCGCCTGGGCAGGGCTCACAACCTCCCGGGGAGCGTCCCCGGCTACCAGCTCTCCAGCGTCTCCCACGTGCAGATGTGCCAAAAGGAGCTTCCACGGGGCATGGCTCCGCCTTCTGCGCTCCGCCATAAACAGGAGGAAACAGCACTTTACCTCCCACATCCTTGAACTCAGCTGGGGCCGCCGCCGGTAATCAGGCAATGAAGCCCAGTCTTTTCCGATTTGGAGCTCAGCTGTTATCCCATGACCTGTGGGAAATGAGTTGATGGTTTCAATCAAATGATAACCATGTTGGGTCAGTCCCCATCACGGGGCTGCAGGAGGCCAGCCAGGCTCCCGTGTTTGTCTAAGCCCATCACGGAGTGTCAGTTCCAATGAGTGGCCTTGCCACTGCTTAGAGGACCATTACCTGGGAATGCAAACCAAGAAGGGCGAACCTCACAGCCTGTGCTCCCATGGTGGACACAGCCAGCCTGATTCTGCTGTTTCCCGCTAAACAGGCCTTGGGGGACCTCCTGGTTGATGAGGGGGCTGACAGGCAGGTGGGCTGGGGCTGTGTTCAGTGTTCGCCGGGAGGGAAAAGACATTCCCTTCCCTGGGCTGTGGGGCTAGAACACGTCAGGTGGCAAGGACCCGACAGGCTCCTCTTTCTGCCTGTGTGTCAGGGCTACTCTTTGGCTAAAAGCAAATGCATTTTCTCAAGCGGCACAGTGTCCAGGTTCTGGGTGGGGAAGAGAGACGAACTCCTCCGAGAAATGCTCCTATACCCACCCCCTAGCTCTCCCTCTCTGACTTCAGGAAACTGGGTGCCCTGCTCACAAAGGAGCTGAGTGAACAACGCACATGCGTGCACACACACACGCACACATGCACACAGAGGCCAACCGATTGTGTAACACTCTTAATCCAATTAAAATTGTCTGAACACTTGGGTCCTGGGTGTGCAGTAGGTAGAAGGTCCGACTCTTGGTTTCAGCTCAGGTTGTGGTCTCAGGATCGTGGGATCGAGCCCTGCATCGGGCTCCGCACTCGGCAGGGAGTGTGCTCCCCCTGCTCGTGCTCTCCCTCTCTCTCAAATAAGTAAAAAATCTTAAAAAAAATATTGTCTGAACACCTGAAATGCCTAATAATTGCTGATTTGTTCAGATTTTGTGGATTAAATACATTTAGTTGTGCACTTTCTTAACCATCTGGATAGTTCGACTAAGTATAGACTTCACGTAGGTCTGTCCACATGGAAGTGTTTCATGGAAGAGCCCACTATTTAATGTTATAAACTCACTCCCAACTCGTGCCAACCTCAGAACCCACTTCCTGGACTGGGTTGTCCTAACACTGTCTGAGAGCGTAACTGCCCCTGATTTTGTCTTCCTGCCAAGTCACTCCACACCAGAAGGGGTAAGATGGCAAAGCACTGAGTCCCTGGGGCTCCTTCTATGACATGTTCTGCAACTCATCTCATTTGGGAAACTTCACCCTAATAACAGGGAATGAGGACCATCCCCCCCCCTTCTCTCATAAAGAACAGACACCAGGGGCCTAAGTCGATCTACTGGGGTACTCCAGTAACTCTCCGAAGAGGGACTGCTGGTCACCTGCCAGCACCCAAGGTCTCTATGAGGCCTCAGGATGCTCTTGCACCTTTACCCAGAACCTTGGGGGGGGGCGAAAGGGGTAGATATACTGGTGAATAGATTCAAACCAGGTTTTCAGAGGCTGTGAAACCAATCTCTGGCCAAGCTGTGGAGAAAGCCTGCATCTCATGCCAATACCTACTCATCCCCACCCCGATTATTGCCCTGTCACCCCTTCCCCCTTCTCCAGCTCTGGCAGAACAGGGATGGGCTTGCTCCCAGCTAACCACATAGTCTGCAATTCTTAGGGTATGCGTCCAAGATGGCAGGCTGGGTTCTGGCCTCAGGAGGCACAGCAAAGCCTAGTGTAACCCTGGTGACTGGCTGTGACTGCAGCACCCTGACAGCAGCCTTGGAGCCCCGCTGTCTGTCCGTGCTGGATCCGAGCACTCAGAACTGCCCAGCATGTGGTGGGCATTCAGCAAATATTGGTGACGGACGTGATGGGCAAGAGCCCGCGGGGTGGGCTTCCTGGGCCAAGAAAGTCCAAGAGAGATGTCAACATAGCTGTGCAGAGAGTGGAGTGTGTGCCCCAGGGACACCAGCCCAGGCCAGCTGTGATGCTGAGGAACACACGAGTCCGATGCTCACTGGGGCCATCGAGCTGCTGGCCGCTGCACAAATTCTGGGGAATGGCCTGCTGAGCCCTGAGGAATATAGGAGTTCATTGGGCACGAAGATGGAGAAATGTTCCCTGGCAAAGGCAGCTGCTTGTGCTGACGTGCAAACTCAGGAGATAAAGCCAGTGGGGAGCACCTGAGGGTGGGAGAGGGGTGGTGTGCAGGGGGAGGGGGAGAGGAGACAACAAGCGGTGAGCGGTGGGGGACACGGCAGGGTCAGGGAGGAGGGGCCGAGGCACACTCCCAGCTAAGCCACCAAGGGCTCCTTCCCAGGACAGTGAGCACCCGTCAGGCGTGCGAGCCGGATGGCTTCTCTGGCTGCCCTGCGGAGAAGTCAGTAGGAAGATCTTGGAACAAAGCTTCGGGGAAAACCAGGGAGCGGAGTGGAGGGAACAATGGATTTCCCAGTGCCCAGGGGTGGCAGAGCTTGTCCGGAACAGCCCGGGACCCTCGGCCATACACATGGAGCCACCGCTTCGGTGCTCTTAGTGCAGTCGTGACCCTGAGCAGCTGTCCAGTGTCCTTGTCATCCAAAGCGTCGGAGAGGGCGCTGGAGTCATCCGGTCATTTCCAGCAGGCTATCCTCCTGCAGGCCTAAAATCTCACCTCAGACTTGGCCAACCATGCGTGCTCAGGAAAGGCGCCGAAATCCTCACGGTATTTCTTTTTGACATTTAGAAACGTTTAAGGAAGGGGGATTTAACACCAGCCTGTATGGGACTCTAGCTGAATTATATCGTCAGGAAGTTAAACCTACGGTCACCTCCAGACGCTCATCAGGAAGGCTCCAGGGGCCTCCCGCGGCCCGAGGGGAAGCAGAGAAGGAGGAGGAGCTCAGAAAAGGGAGACACGTGGACGGGGATGCGCGCGTGGCCGGCACATTGGGAGATGGACGCTTAAGCATCTCGGTAGGCACAGCATCTTAAAGCAGGAGTGAGTACATTTCGAAGGAGTGAAATTTACTCCAACAGGATATGGATACTTAGACTCGATAATAATATTTTCAAAGGTACAAAAGGGCTTTTTTTTTTCTTTCTGAGCAGGCTTTTCTGAAATGTATTCCACAGCCCTTTTCTGTTAGCCCCTCTGGCACACACAGGTATGAGAAACCCGATTCCCGCACTGTTCTGTCTGTTTGAGAAGGGAGAACAAGCTGCATTTTCCCAGGCGGATAGGAACGTAAATTCAGCTGTAACGGTGTGTCATGAATCAGATTCCAGGTCTGGAGAAATGATACCAGACTGGGATCCCCATATTAAATGCATCAACTTACGAATGATTCATTTATTTATTGGGAAAAAACCCACAAAAATGGTGGAAGAGAGCCAGTTATTTTTCATACAACTCCTGCTTGGATTTTATGATTGAAAAAGGGAATAATTTGACAGAACAGGGACATCCAGGGTGTACAACGCGTGCACACTTCCTGTAATGCAGATGGGTATCTGATGGCGGAGACGCGAGGGGCTGCCAGAAGGCACTTCCACATTTGGAGAGTGGAGGTGCGTAAGTCTGAGCGGGTGGTAAAGCTGAAGCTTCATAAAGCTTGCCCGGCTCTCAGGATAAGGCTGTGAAATAGAGCTCTGCTTCTAACCGCGTCAGATCGGGTAATGAATGGGTACTTGTCTCAAAGGCATCATGGGAAACCTCAGCTGACCCTCTGGCATGAGAGTTTATCTGAGCGACACTCATGGGGTGGGAAAGACACAAGAGTCAAACAGCATCCTGGTACTTCTCCCACCAGTAATCGGACATTTGCGTAATATACAGACAAGCTCCTTCTGGAGTCCAAGGCCAAGGAGCCCAAGGACCTTCTTGCTCCATTAAAAAGACAATTTTATCTGAAATAATGAGAACCGCCAGACTTGGCTATGGAAATGGACTATTTTACGTATTTCATTTTGCTCAGAAATATGTTTTAAATGAAATACTACCTGACAGATAAATTACTTGGCTTTGTGCATACAACAGATTGATTTAGTGTTCCCAGCAGCCCAGATGGCTGGCGACAACTTTGTAGGTGCTTAAACATCTTAGCACGTGAAGGCAATTTTTGCACTTAGGCCAAACATTTGCCAAATGACCCCGGCGTGTCATCTTTCTCTTTTAACCTGAGACACAAGCAGGCTGAGGTAGCCCACACCTCCCTTAAAACAAAAGGATGGTGCTATGTCCCGTCACCATGGCTTCCCAGTGACCCAAATGGAAATATTTGCCCTGAGATCCAGAGCAATTGAAAGACCCCTCTTCACACCTTCCAACAGACATGCTGGCAATTTGTGTTTTATAATTGTGACCTTTGTCATCTCTACTTTTAAATAATAATGTGAAGAGGACAGCTGGAAATTTAGCTAGCTGCTCTCTTAATTCCCAAGAAGAACAAAAAAGTGCCAGCCCTCGAGGAACCTCTCCAGAAATGTATAGAGGGAAATTAACAGTCTATGCTGAAAACATATGTTGTACAGAAGCAGCGTCTTAATAATAATAATGAGGGCTCAGTGTCCAGACCATGGGACCATCCTACAGGTGAACCTATTTCATAATGAGAAACTCGTGGTACTAAATGACTTGGATGGGGGCCAAAACAGATCTGCGTAATGCCAAGTGTTGCCTGGAGGAAACCAGCCAAGAAACAAAACAAAGAATGGCTTTCTACTGTCGAACCAAACCTGCAGAGGAGGACTGCGAAGTGATCAAGGGCCCTGCATAGCTGTGCCCGTGAGGCTCTGCAGCAGGGGCTCCCGTTTGCAGGGTGAAATCAGCCAGGCACAACCCAAGGCATGTCTGTAAGATCGCTGAGTGTCTGGGCGGAGGGCAATGGAACCTGTGTCCAGAACCTGAAGTCACCCTCGAAGCTCAACATTGGACAAATAAAATAAAAATGAAATCTTTGTGCCTCAGTGATTGAGCCTCTCTCAATCACTGTGCATGCATGCACCAGTGTGGGTTTTGGGTTTATACCTTACAAGGAAACAGGATGATACGAGCTAAGGCTATAATGAAACCCTCAGAGGACATGCTCACGATAAATTATTCTGATGAACTTGTATCTACTTGAGGGCACGTTCTTACAGTTTAGGGCGGATCAATACAACTAAACCTCTCACTCCCGGACTGAGAACCAATCATCAGATTCACAGACTTCCGGAGATACTTTGGAGAAGAAAAGCAAACAAACGGCATTTCAAACACTTTGAATGTTTTACCATCAATTGCCATGGGAAAAATATTTGTGACACTAAATTACTTGTGTTTTTAATAGTGAGTTAAGACTGGAAGGTCTTCATAACGGATGGCGCGATTAAACTGATGCGAAATTTGTAAGTAGGTAGGTGTTCAGCTAGTCCTGTGTAAGTCCAGCTGAAGGAGGAGAGAAGGTGCATCTGTATCTATAGTTTATATACAAATATAAACTAAATATCTTAGTAACATATGGTCATATGTAAATAATAGATATAAATGCAGAAAGAATATAAAATAATATTATACTATATAAAAACACTTATATTTAAACTTATAAATATATATACATATATTTATTTACATATATAAATCTCCAAAAGGCTGTACTCAAAGGCACCCATTCTATCAGCTTCAAATATCAGGAAGTTCTGCTAGATACTGATGGTAATGGATTGCATTCACACAGCTGTTTCTCAGGACAGTGGACTCCGGAGCCTTTCTTAGAGTTCAGGAAGGAGAGACAGGAACCCTTAGTTTGCAGCATGTCAAAGGGCCACAGCAGATGGCCAGGAAGAAACATTTGGAATTAGTGCACCTGGAGGTGATACGGGAGCTGCCCCAAGTGAAATCCTGCCTGGTAGGTGAGATTTGTCGATGCCGGGCCGGC
Source organism: Ailuropoda melanoleuca (assembly GCF_002007445.2). Classification (NCBI taxonomy): domain Eukaryota; kingdom Metazoa; phylum Chordata; class Mammalia; order Carnivora; family Ursidae; genus Ailuropoda; species Ailuropoda melanoleuca. The sequence continues at coordinate 126,863,433 of NC_048223.1, forward strand.
AGCAGCACAGGACAGAGAGGGCAAAGTCATCACCGTAGCTGATCTGAAAGCTTGAGCGCTCACAAACCCAGGTTCCTTAGGTCACCTCCCCGAAAACGAGGACACGGTGTAGGAAGAATGATTTCCTCCTGGAGCTGCCCACAATTCCAGGTCCCTCACCGCCATCGGTCTGTGCCCCTGGATGTGCAGTGTGAATTTTTACCAACTGATTCTAGAGTCAAGGTCCAAGAAGGTGGTTCTAAAAACATCCCAAGGAGGTCTGGGGAAAAAAAGCCAAGGGGACTCTATCTTCCTGCTTTGTGGAAATACCAAAATCGGCTCCTCATTTGGGGATGAGAGAAACACTGTGTGAGCCTGATGAAATTTCCGTCAAAGTAAAAGTAGACTAACGTGGCTCTCATGATGCTGGAGAGAAGGGCACTTTTGAGGAAGGGTCTTTAGAAGAAATATAATCCAAGAACAAAACACAAAATTTAAGTAAGAATCAAGCAGGAAAATTAAAGAACTGACTTAGAAGATAAGAGAAGTAAAACAAATGTCTATTGTGATAAACACTGATAGATGGTGTCCAAGTGGCCCTTTAGAGAGATCAGTGTTGCTGTGCAGCTGAGACAACTGCCTACTTGGAAAATTCCATGACGAGAAACCAGGAACATGCTCAAGGGTTCTATAACGTGGTTGGTAACTAAATACATATGCAAACATATAGTTTCTTTATATAAGACTGAAAATATAATGAAAACAAAGCCCATTAGATCTGTTGCAGTATCCGTACTAACAGCAAATATAACAAACCAGCCTCAAAGTAAGTCACATGAGAAAGTTTAGAAACGCACACGGGTATAATGTATGATGAACTTGTCATTTTTAAATCAGTGGCTACAGGATGATAATTTTAAAATGCTGGTACAATTCCTTTATTATTTAAGGGAAAAAAATAGTCTTACCTCATGGCATAGACACTACCTGTTAGGTGAAAAGATAAAATAAAAATAAAATCGTACAAGAACTCGAATACAATGTCAATGACTATTTATCTAATCTTAAAGCAGGGAAGTCTTTCTCAGCAGGACACAAAGAAAGGATCCATTAAAAAAAGACAGGTCCGAAACTACATTTTACAGTATAAAGAAACATCGTAAACAACCTAAAAAGCCCACTACGTTCTGGGAAGTCTGTCTCTATCACATTAATAAAAGTTAGTATGTGTGCTATGTAAGGATTTCTTGCAAACCAAGACAAACAAAGGATGAACAACCCAAAGGACAAATGAACGATTCACAAAATAAGAAATACAGGTGGTCAATACAACATTACACTTGTGCAACCGCACTGTCAAGGGAAGGATGTGGGGATTAAAATAAGCATCTCAAGAGTTTTGCTTAATCAGGGGTCACTATTTTAACAAAGAATTTCTTTGAAGATTTGGGGAAGGAGGCATTCCCACAGATTGTTGGCAAAAGTCTTATTGGTCTTATTGTCACACCAAGTTGGGGGGCAGTTTGCTAATACAATGTAAAAGGGATGTGTAAGATGTGTACGATTACACAATTCCCAGAATTGTGTAAGATGTTCAGCAAAGTTTTACTTTTATTTATTTTTTTAAAAATATTTTATTTACTTATTTGACAGAGATAGAGACAGCCAGCAAGAGAGGGAACACAAGCAGGGGGAGTGGGAGAGGAAGAAGCAGGCTTATAGCAGAAGAGCCTGATGTGGGCCTCAATCCCATAACGCCGGGATCACGCCCTGAGCCGAAGGCAGACGCTTAACTGCTGTGCCACCCAGGCGCCCCGAAGCAAAGTTTTATTTTTAACAGTGATCCTGGGAAACACCACGGATGTCCTACAATAGTGAACTAGTTAAACCGGTAATGGTATATCCAAAGGACAGAATATACTCCCGAGTATTGAAAATCATCTCCCCCAGGAATATTTAGTAACAAGGGAAACCAATCTATTCGAAGAGGTACACACTGTCTTAGCCCAGTTGATCCCTATGTGCAAAAGGAAGCATTCCTACGTATGACTGTTCATCTTGGCTTTTTTTTCAGAGTCTTTGGATTTTTCCCAATTTTGGACAAAGAACATGTTTTGCTTTTATAAGAAGGTTTAAGTAAGTTAAATGCTTCTGATAAATAAATACAATTAATTACACCCCCTGTCACCATACTAGACTCTTTCTTCTACTGCCAGGACCACAGTTCAAAACACACAAGCGGGCTTTGGGAGTGGCAAGCCACGTGCAAACCCTGTGCCACTCCTCTGTGTGAACTTGGGCAAATCATAGACTCTCTGCAAGCTTACGTTTGATGGGGAGCCGTTCATTAGAGTATAAATTTAGTTCATATATATTCACAACCTAGAGAAAGTTTAGTATTTCATTAGTTTTTCATGCCACCATGATAAATGGCCAGAGCACCACCACTTAGACAATCCTGGATGGTCCGTGGTCAGGAGACCACACTGTGAGAAATCCTGTTCCGATGACAAATTGGCTTCATGGGTTTGCGGTCTTCCCAACTCAGGTTTTATTAGGCGTTGATCACTTGGAACTTAACCAGAGAGTGCAAGGAGCTTGGAGCAAATGCCGATGAAACACGGTGACAGGTACAGCCACTCCCCTCAAATGCTACCACGTCCTGCCGGAAGGGAGAGAATGCGTCTGTATCTGTACATTAAGAAGGGTCTTTGCAGAGCTGGATAGATACTAATGTATCAGAGCTCCATCACCCAACCTGCAAAGGAAGCACTGTTTCTTATTCACAATGGGTATCACCAAGCATTGTCAGTTTTATTTATAAACTTAAACATAGACTGTTAGAATAGAAAAGAAAAATCAAAAAGCCATGTAGAAGGAGATAGAAGTAAATACACCGAGCAAATAGACAAATGGCATTACTGGGGCTGTGTGCTGCATTTAGATTGACAGAGCGCCCAGATCCTAGTAATAAAAATTAGACATAAAATTGACATATTTCCCAGGAACTCGATACATGGGCTGGGTTGCCAAGTTCTGCTATAATTTTACATGGAGCAAAAACATCACTAGGAAAAGGCAAATGAGGCGTTTTGATCTATGAGCTCAAGCTTCCATGTCTAGGATATCCTGAATGTTCTCATTTGATTTGAGAAAAAAAATTTAAACTAAATCCAAGCCAACAGGAAATTTGCACTTTTTCATATCTGAGAGCCAAATGAGCTGCTGAAATACAAAGTAAGGGTTCAAAATGCGTTCACGGGAGTTTGATCGCATGCAGACTTTGCAAAGGGGCTGAGCAGGGTGTGACGCGATCTTAGAGTCGAACATGTCAGAGGAGCAGAGAAGAAAAAATAAAGAACGGATTCCAGCTTGGCATTTTGCAATTCCACTTTGGCACATGCACTCAGGAGGCTGGAGGGAGCTTAGAACATGAGGTTGGAAAGAAATGCTTGGAGGCCCACGAACAGCCCGCGGTCACCAGGGAACGCGCCACACTCATCCTTCAGTGGCCTTTCCAGCAAGCTTTTAATTTCAGCAGGAACTCAGGGCACTGACGCAGTGCCTTTGAGTCTCAACTGGTCTCAGATTCTAAAATATTAAGCCAAATACTCGATTTAATAACGCAGAAGAATTTAATTTAGAGTCCGGACTACAGATCAGTGTCAAAAGAATTCTTGAACAAGGAGTGGAGGGGAGAGGAGGGACGAGAGCTGTTGATGAGTTTCCAAGCCTTTTGAGGCCGGTCCAGACATCATTCCAGGGGCGGCCCCCGGGGCGCTCTGGCTACACTTCCCAGGGTCTACGTCCCAGCAGTGTTATTACTAATCAAGCAGTCCTGAGCCCTCCTTGGGTCTGTACAGCGGCCTATCGTACTGACTGTAGCACAGCTGGACAAGAAGATACCCCACGAAGTCATTTCCTGCCCCGACCTCGGGAGGTGGCAGGTACCGAACACAGAAAAGGGCATCACAGGGGGCAAGTGGAACCCCGCTCCCACAGTGCCCGGAGGGAAATAATGCCTACAAAGTAAAAGCAGAAATCCCCCCAATTTCAGTGTAAAACAAAAGAAAGGTTTTTGAGGACCATACACTGAAAGAATTTTAAAAGATTATTTGATAATAATTAATAGAATTTAGTTCTTCATATCTAAATTAGAGCTTTGGGGTTAAAAACGCTGAAAGGAACAAGTCTGCCTTTCCTGCCTCCACACCCGGGGTCCTGACAACCGTGCTGCCGGTGGGGGAGGGTCTCCTGTTCCGTCACCCCACTTTAGGCCTGACTGGCAACAGATGCCACAGCCTGAGAAGCTGGTGACAAGCTGCGTGGCCTTCTCTGGGCAGGCCTTTCACACGTGCTGTCTTAACTCAAACCTCAAGCAAGCTCAGGAGTGGAAGCAATTGTCTCCTTCCTACCAAGAGTTTAGCGAGAGTCCCCCAGCCAGTAGAAGGTGGTGCCAGCATCCACCTGAGAATTAGACCTTAGAACCGTCCCCACCCTCCCCTCTGCACATGCTCCCTTCCCCGGCATCCACCGGCGGAGCCACGTTGGGACCTCATCGCTTCCCCTCGCCCCGCTTCTCTCTCCTCCAGCCACGCTGCCTTCTGTCTGAACTTAGAGCCAGGCTCAAGCCACAGGGCCTTTGTACTTGCTGTTCCCTCAGCTCCCCCCAGAGCTCCCTGTGGCCAACTCCCCCATTTCTTCTAGGTTTTTAGGCACAAATTGTCTCTTTGGTGAGTCCATCCCTGACCACTGATACTTACCACTGACCCAACATTTCCTTTCTTCTGCCTGCTCTGTATTTTCTTCTTACTGCTCTTTGATACTTTTCTAATATACCGTGTATCTTGCTCACTTACCTCTTTTTTTATATTCCACACTGCAGTGTGAGGCCAGGAGCTTGTCTATTTGATCCCCCCTTGTGTGCCAGCATCTATAAGCACATATGGGACATGGCGCGCCCTCCATAAATATCTGCGGACAGGATCCTTGAGAGGCCAGGAAAATGTGCACGTATATAGCAGTTGGGATCCTCCCTTTGCCCTCGTCTTTCATCCCAAACTCTCCCCAGATGAGCTGATCACAGTGCATGGCTGCTCTTGTCACTGTCCCAGGACAACAGCCCTGACGTCACCTGTCCTCTAGACACCAGGGGATTTGGAAATCTACAGCAGGATATTGTAGGGAAGAGGAAGAGTGAAAGCCAAGTCCATATTCCCCTGGCCACTGGGCGGAAGTCGCGTGAGACGGCGTTTGGCCCAGGCCACAGCGAGGTGCTGCTCTCAAAGTGACCTTCTCCCTACAGACTCGCCCTGGGGTCCCAGCTCTGGGATCTGCCCCTCCCCTTGGTCCCTGGTGCTCACAGGGAGTGACCATCGGCTTCTCCTGGCCCGAGGCTGCCATGCACCTGAGCTTCCCTTCCATCCTCACGTCTGTCGCCTTCTCTAGAAACGTGTCCCGTCAGCTTCTCCTCCTGTGTATGTGGCATGGGCTTTCTGATGAAGGCAGACTCTTACAGTCGCACACACGCATTGGTGACACAGCACTGGGTAGCAAACAGACATAGTTTGTACGACCTTTTCTGCGAGCCCAGGAAGTGCCAGCACCCTGCTCTTTAGATGACCAACCAGCAGGGTGTGTGAAGTTATCAGTCAAGGTCAACAGGGCCGCACTGCAAAAGGCAGGGCTATATCACCCCATAGCGGCTATCAGGCAACCAAGAAGCACCCAAGCTTGGATCACTGACTCTTCCTGGGAGCGGAGACCAGGAACCTTGCCCGTGTGAGTAGGAGCTGGCTCGGAGACACGGAGCCAGCCACCACCTTGGACACCTCCAGACACAGTGACAACAGTGCGTTCTAGTGCTCACCCAGTTCTCATAAACGCCCGTCAGAGGACACTGTGTTAGTAAGACAGCATTTGCACCCATAAAATCCCACGTGTGTTTTGTCTGGAATAAAAACCTCTGTAGGCCAATATCCAGAAACGACGACAGACCAGGGAAAACATTTGCACCTTCTACCAAAACTGAAGCGGCATGCCCCTGATCCATAGACACCTCCTAAAAATAGAGCAAAAAATGAGCAGGCAGTTCATAGAAAAAGAAAGGAAGATGGTCTATGAGCCTACGCGAACAGACTCACAAAAAGAGAAAAGTAAATCACGACCGTCGCAAAGCACCGCTCCTCGCCTGTTGGCTGTTATTGTTAGTAGAGACGTCCATACTGAAATTTTGAAATGATGTTATCATTTTGTAGGGTGAAGTGAAAAAGCAGGAGTGAAACCTTTCCATGGAAGAGAAAATACACACAAATTCAAAGACACTAATATTCATTAGTGTAAACTTTGAGCTGCAATATCAATACAAACTCATAATCTATCCAGGAAGAGCCCCAAAGGCAAGGAGAGTCCAGTGGCAGTGAGCACTCCCAGCGTCTGGGCTGCGATCTGCACCTGCCATTCCCCGCCTACTGAAGCTAGGACCCCATGGCTGATTCCAGCTCTGAGGTAAGGTGGCAGGGGGTGAAACTGGGTCTCTCATGCTTGCAGAGTAAGAAAGTATTCAGAGAGGGGTATCTGGGAGGCACAGTCGGTTAAACATCCGATTCTTAGTTTCAGCTCAAGTCATGATCTCAAGGTCATGAGATGGAGCCTTGGGACAGGGTCCCTGCTGAGCATGGAGCCTTCTTGAGATTACCTCTCTCCTTCCCCTCCCCCGACCCCTCCCTCTCTAAAGAGAAAGAAAGAAAGAAAGAAAGAAAGAAAGAAAGAAAGAAAGAAAGAAAGAAAGAAAAAGAAGAAAGAAAGTATTCAGAGAACAATGAAGGCTGGTCTCAAATGCACAGGGGCTAGCTTGAAAGGATTCCCACTGGTCACATTTGGGACAATTATTTGAGCGTCAGGAAATGATAATAATATTTGTAACTGATTCTAAATATGAATAAATGACCATTTTTAAAGCCAGAGGGAGGCCGTGTGTGTGTGTGTGTGTTGTGTGTGTGACTGAGAGAGACACAGAGAGACAGGGACAGAAGGAGAAATAATGACCCTAAGAGGTACCCCACTCTTTCTTCAGAAAAAATATAGAGTTTCTTGAGAAGGAACAGATAGAATTTTAAAGACCACCGTTCTGTGAATTGTCGGGTTTATCAGCATTTTTCTTTTTCTCTCTTATTCATTAAGCTTTCCCAATCCATCCATCAGGGTCCCAGAATTCTGTGGCTAGCCCCAGAGAGCTGGGTCCCCTGCACCAGGCTGGCCCAGGGTGAGGCAGGACAGTGCCACACTGCAGGCCGAGAAGGCTCCAGGCCCACCGGTCTGGTGGGAAGTGTGCCAGGATGTAGTCACCAGACATATAATTTGATCCCTGTTTCTAGGAATTGTTCCTTGAAGGACACTGGCCTATGTACACAAGAATGCCTATAAAATGGGGATTCATGTATATTGTTGGTGAGAGCACATATTAGAAACTAGCCTGTAAAGCACAAGGATTATAAACCAAACACCTTAATCATAAAGGACAATGTAGCTTTTTATAAAGGTAAAATATAAGAAGAAATCATTCCTGTTTTAAAAAAAATCTCAATTTTTATTTCAATAAAGAAATAATTGATTCAGGCAAGAAGTAGCAATCGATGCTAAAACCATTAGGTGAGAAAGCAACCACATAGTATCCAAATACCGCCCCATAGAGCGCAGGAAGAAGAAGGTATCTTTATTATAGAAATATATGGTCATGATTATCTTAACCAGCATCAGTAATGATAGGAATTTATTATATGCCCGTGAAATACAGCCATTTGAAGTTCTACTATTTTTGCCAACCATTGAACTTGAATCAAGTCTTTAGACCTAACCACAGCTTACAGGAGTTGCAGGGGATAGAAGAACATCTTAAACACTACCATAAAGCCGCCATCAAACCCAAAAATGGAACTTTTGATCATACAACAAGCATGGTCTTTTCAAAAAAGTCAGTGTCATTAACAAAGAAAAGAGGAAGGGCCTAGTCTAGATGAAAAGACAATAAGAAGTTATGACAACCGGAGTCATTCATGATCCTTCATGGGTTTCCATCTGAGAGAGAAAGCCATAAGAGACATTTTGGGAAGAATTGGGGAACACAAATGGGCTAAATAGTAGATGAAGGGAATTATCATTAATTTTTGTAGGAGAATAATGGTGTCTTTATGTAAGAGAATGTTCTTAATTTGGGGACAAAATTAAAATGGCATGCCGATTTATTTGCGAAAGTAATCATAATGTCTATACTCATTTTCAAAGTGTTCAGCTGGAACAATAGCAACCAACAGCTAGACATAAAGCAAATGTGGAAAATGTTAATAATTATTGGGTTTATGTTGCACATGTTTGAGTGATCATTGGAGTATCCTTTTAATTTTTCTGTCTATGTGGATGATGCCCAAGCCTGGGAAATATCAAGGAGCACCTCGCTATTTGATGGGCACTCCTGGTATAAAGCCCACACGCTGAGCATCAGAATGTCAGGGTGGAGGCGGCTGCCTGCATCACACTTTGTACCGGTGAGAATAGAGCTTTATAAAGTTCAGCAGCAACAATGCAGGAGTTGCTAAACTAGCCTTACTGATAGTGTTAGATATTAGATCATTGGTCATTGATTCAGGTATACATAAGAGACATACCAGTGGGAGCTGCCTCTGGACTGTGTGCTTCCTGCTAAAAACACAACAGACAACCCTGGCCCATGCATTCCTTAGCATATACAGGGTGAAATTAGACATCTTACTTGGGTTTGCATATAATCCCGGCATGAAAGTGTTTTAGATAAAATTGCATGCACTGTCACACTCCAGCATGAATCTCCCAAGAGCGTATCTTTGTTCTGTGTTCAAAACCATGGTGGACTCTCCCTTGCCTACCTACAAGAATAGCAACTTTTGAGCACAGCATCATAGCCCCTCCCTGGACTGCCCTAACCCACCTTTCTCGCCTTCTTTCCTGACTTCCCGCCTGTGCTCTGTGACCAGCTGCCCTGGACCACTTGCCATTTCTCAAATGCAACTTCTGCATTCGCATCTTTGCCCACTGACTCCACCCGGATGCCACTCTCTCCCCATCCCCTAAGAGGGCGCACCTGGGAGTTAGGGCTCCGTTGAATAGAATCAGTTTCACCATTGGCTGGCAGCGTAAGGAAGTCACTCAATGCTCTGGACTTCAGTTTTCCTCTCTAAATAATTAACTTATGGATAGTACCTACTTTACAGAGTGGTTGCAAGGATTAGGAGAGAGAATCTTATGTGACCAGAACCATGCTAATACATTTCTATAAGGGCTTAATTAATGCAGTCTACCTAACATCTATCTATCATCTAGCTTGCTAGCACCACGTCACCATCATCAATCAATATTTGATAAATGTCCGTTGAATAAGTGAATAGAAGAGTTAAGACAAATCAATACTCAGAGGCCCCAATTGTGTAGTGACACCAGACCAAAACCAGAGGGTTATGATCTGAATCCACGATCCCTCAAAGATTGGGCCCGACTGATTCCCTAGGTCTTGTTCTTGCGGTCATTTGGTAGGGCAGGGTGGAATGAAGGGCTAGCAGGACTTTCTCTGAGGGGTTCCTAAGATGCTCCAGAAGCCAGAGGACTCTCGCAAGCAGAAAGCACATGCCTCAATCTCAATCAGCCCACACAGGAGGGAACCCAAGGACTCAGCCAGACCCCAACCTAATCTTGACCCAAGGTAGAAATAGAGCAACTTCTGAAATAGAAATAGACCAACTTCTGATCTTGACCTTGGACACAAGTTTAGATAGCTTTGGAGAATTTTCTGAACTCATGGCTCCCCCTTGCCTAGTCCATCCTTCCTCGCCCTTCAGGACACATTTGCTCTGAGAGGAACTTTGATGCCTCTGTCCTTAACCTTTCTGCCTTTGATGCCTGGCCCGGCTAGAACTGAGTGATCCCTTTTTGTCCCCATACCACCCTGTTAATCCCTCTGGCATCGCTCAGTTTGTGTTACTTGGAGAAGTTGGATTTCTATGGTACTCTTCTTCTTATGGCACGGGCTCCTTGAGCTAGGACGCTATGCATGGCCGTCTGCCCAGAGTTTAGCACAGGCCCTGGCACATGACAGACAGTAAAGGACCATTAGTGGAATTGGCAACAGTTGGCAAGAGGCACGCAGGAAATATCCCTGGATGGTGGTGGTGACGTTGATGATAAGCCGACGCAGCTTGGCCAAGCTTAATTGGAAGCATCTAAACTGAAGTCATCTTGGGAAAAACAAAGCCAGAATGAGCACCAAGCACCTGGCCAGAAGTGGAAAAAGTGAGTGAATATCACTTTGCCATGTCTCTGCAGGGCGGCCTGGGGGAGCTGATGCCACCTCCAGCACCCGAGCCCAACCACCGGCGGGCGTTCATTCATGCATCTGTGTGCCGAGAACATCATCGCAGTGCTGGGCCACTTCAGAGCCATTTGCGAACAGATTACATGCAAGATGCCATATTCCAAGAGAGCTGGGAGCAAGTCCACAGCTTAATACAAAAGCATTGTGTTCCCTTTTGTTCTGCTTTCTCTTCTCTGTAAAACTTACTGCTCTTCAAATCAGACATGTATGAAGCTCTGGGGCCTAGCAAACTTAGGGAACATAAAGTTTGCAGAAAATTGTTGAAACAGGAATGTCAGTGAGTTTTCCAGCAGGTTCCCCATGTTTGTAGCTCTCTGTGGTGTGGGAATCTATCTGGAGCAAGTCCCAGGAATGAATTCCAAATGGCCTGGAAGGAATCCTAAGTGAAGAGGGACATAGACCTTCAGAGTCCCCACTTCATTCAGAGGGTCAAGAACAGCAGAGGGAAACCAAAGCCGATAAAGGGAACTCAAACCAAAGTCAACCCTGGAACTCAGTTCTGCCCCAGGAACCAAGAGGCCAACCCTGTGCAGTGTGAGCTGGCCGTGGGCCTCCTGTCCCCTCGGACACTGCAAGGGGCAGAGCTGCAAGGGGCAGAGCAGGGCTCTGGGGCCCCTGTCTTCAGATGGAAGAGCTCTTGGCCGCATCCAAAGCTGCCTAGCACATAATATATCCTCAGTCGGTATTTGTGAAGTAAGCAAATGTCCGGCTTCATCTCTCACCATGTCTTCCCCACCTTCTGCAGCTCTACCTGTCTTCCTGACAAGGTGAAGAGCCACATTCCCATCTAAGCAAATCTCAACTCATCCTCAGAGGGCCTCAGCCTGGCAAACTGACCCCATCTTCCTGGTGCGGACAGAATTAGAACTCTTTGTCATTGAAGTTCTGTGACGTCACCCTCCTGGAGGATGATGTTCACTGGGTGCTAAGTTACCACCAGGAACGGGTCTCTGGCCGAGGGATGAGCCTCGGATGATTTGAGGTCTGTGGCTTCCGAACCTTGGTTCTGGTGTGCATAGGGATTACTTGGGCTGTGATTATGATGGACGTTTCGGTGCCCGAGCCCAGAGCCTCCCCTTCAGCAGCCTGGGAAGGTTCTCCAGAATCTTTATCCCAGATGTTCAGATGGCAATGGTTGAAAAGTCCTTCTTCGGCCTCAAGAACTGGAGACACAGAATGTTCCTGTGGTCCGTCGGCTGTCTCCATCCCTCCAGACCATTAGCACAGCCTTTCTCAGACAGCTCGGAAACTCTCGAATCCACCTCCCCTCACCTTGCAGTGAACACAGCCCAGGTACAAGGTGAGCCTGGAATGGAGCAGAGGGCTCGCCCATGTCTCCACGCTGCCTTCTGAACCACATGCTGACATTGCCAATTGCCTAGCTTAGATTGCAGAAGGCGGCCCGGTTTCCCAGTTCCGGCTGAAGCACCTGTTTCTCTGCCTTCCTGGGTGTCATGCGTGTCCCCAGGAGGCTATAAATCCCCTGAGGACAGGAGCTGTGCCCCGCTCATCGGAGGGAGCCCCACGGCACGTGGCCCGCGGCGGCGCACGCAGCAAGCCCTGGCAGGTGTGGGGCATTGAAGGGAGTCAATATTCACTGTCACCATCAACTAAGGATGGACGACACGGGATTTCTGAGTGTAGCTCGTGCACCCGCTGAGGCGAGGGGTGGCCTTGCAGTGATTTCTCTGGAAAGTTGGAACAGGAGAAAAAAACTGTGTGCCAGAGGCTACGCTGTTCGGTCACAAATCTTGGAGAGAGACCCAGGTGTCATGGAATATGCCCTCTTGTCCAAAGGAAAGATTAATTCCGTGTCCTGGAATGACCAAACAATGTTTTACACTTAATGTCTTTTAATCAGTGAATCCAATAAGTACTCTGTATGGAGAGATTTATAACATCTCATAACTCCAGTTGGTCCAGCTCAGAATAGCATTCTCTCCTGAAGAGAACCAAGGCAGAGGAGAGCGTGGAAGCCAAGATGTGGCTCGTGTGAATGATATCTCATCAGTTTATAAGTGGAAAATGTCAATCACGTTAAAGGCTTCAAGATATTTTGCTTCATGTTTTCACTGTCGGGAGCTACCAGTGAGGTTAACGAGCACGTGCATAGGAATACTTGATTTACAACACAGTTGCACATATATGAAAACTTCCAAAAGTTCTGCGAGGTGAGGATTAGTAACTTGTTTAACAAATTAAGTGACTCTGAGTAAGTCACATTGGGCTGTTTTCTGAACTCCCAGCTTTGACATGCTCACTGCCCTGAAATCTCACAGACACTCTGTTCGAGCTCGCTGCCTCGTGGCCATTTCATAACCATGGGCTCCTGGAATGTCAAAGTTGGAATGGGGCCCATAAATAATGCTTTTAAAAATATCTAATGGAAAGTAATTTATGCACATGAGAAAAAAATTAAACTGAGAGTAGGGTACAACAGGGAAAGAAAGTCTCCCTCCCTCCCCAGCTGTGAAACTTCCCTGTCAGACATGTCTCTCTCTACTTTCTCGTGTATCTGTCAAGCAGGTGCAAACATATTTGTGTGTGTGCACCAGTGTAGATCTTATCATTTACACAAATGGAACCTATTATGCATATTGTAGTGAACTCCCTACTTTGATATGAGGATACAACTTGGAGATAAGTTCTATATCAGGGCATATAGCTGTAAACATACTTCAAATTTTATTTTATGGATATAAAAAAATATTTAATGAGTACCCTACTGTTAGGCAACTATTTTTTCTTCCTTTTTGTTATGTTTAAAAGAATATACATATACATTTTTTTCTTTTGTTGAGTAAAGTTGACACACAATGCTACATTAGTTTCAAGTATACCATACAGTGATTCAACATGCTTATGAATGCCTAAGGATAATTCCTGGGCCAAAAGGTATGTAGATAATTACCAAACTGCCTCCAAAGAGGAAGCAAAAATGTACCTCTTCATTAAAATTAAGTGTACAAAATAACCATTTTCAATCAACTTCACCATCACAATGTATTAAGATTTTAAAATGTTTTACCAATCTGATAAAAATAGTATCTCATTTTAATTTTTAATACAGTGAAGTTAAGCTTTTCATCAGAAATTTAAAAGCCACTTGTATTTCTTTGTCCAAAACATATTAATTCAAATCTTTGCCCAATTGCACGTTAGACTATGACTTTTTCTAAGTGACATGTAAGAGCTCTTTACATATAAAGAAAGGAAAATCTATATGCAGTATATTTATGCAGGAATCTTTTTTTGCCCTGAATTTGTTACTTGTATTTTTATTTTGGAAAAATGTTTATGCCAAATCAGAAAGTTTGTATGGGGCGCCTTGGTGGCTCAGTCTGTTAAGCATCTGTCTTTGGCTCAGGTCATGATCCCGGGTCTGGGATCTAGTGCCACATCAAGCTTTCTGCTCAGCGGGGAGTCAGCTTCACTCTCCCACTTTGCCCTTCCCCCACTCCTACTCATTCTCACATGCTCTCTCTCTCCTTCTCTCTCAAATAAATAAAATCTTTTAAAAAGTTTTGCATAGTTTTTGCTGTTGTTGTTCAATTCTGGTATGTGAATTTTGTTTCCTGCTTCCTAAATTATTTTCCACTCTGGAATTATGTAAATAAAATTCTTCATTGTTTTACTCTAGTCTTTTCAATTGGGTATTACAACTTTAAATTTGTGATCCATTCGAAATTTATACTCATATAACGGGAATGAACTGAGGGTTCAGACTTATTTTTTTTTAATGTTTAGTTGTCTGGTAACAAAATTTCTTTTTCATTCTTATATATTCCATGCCTTTCCTTCTGATTTTAAATACTACATTTATCATATACTAAATTTATTTATGTATTACAATATGTTTTTACACTGTTTTTCCCCCATTGCTTGTATCTGTTTTTATACCAAGTACAAAATCACTTAATTTACTCTAGCTTCATAGTACACATAACAATTGAATAGATTTTTTTCATTCATTTATTTGTCATCTTCAGATTTTTCTATGTGTACAAGAACAATATGTTTATGAAATTTAGAATTTGACAAGGTAACAAATTCTGTTGGAATTTTAATTGAAATTACATTTTGTTTATATTGCCGAAGTAGCTATTAATTCTAACTACCAAGCACGCTTTTCTTTTAAATCTTTCAGCAGACTTTTAATGCTTTCTTCATATAGATATCCTTTATAGTTTGATTTAGTCTTAATTATTTGGTCATTGGTGATATTATAAATAAGCATATATAATATATATTATATACATTATAAACACGTATATGTGTATATATATGGAGAGAGAGGGAGGAAGTCAAACCCAAAATGTATCACTCTAACAAAGACTAAAGGCGAGCTGACAGAATTAGTATGATCTGCCAGTAATTAAAGTACCTGGCAGAACAGAACTCAACAACCATAAAGGCAATTAGCAATACTCCTTACAAGATGTCATATAGAACGTTTAGCACACAATCAAAAATTATGAGGAAAAGCATGATAAATATTTCCCATGATCAAAAAGTAAAGCAGTCAATAAAAGTTCAGCATGTTGAAGAATTCAAGGCAAAGGGGTCCATGAAGAGAGAATAGAGGAGGACTCTTAGCAGAGAAGTGAGAACCGTAAATAAATAGATCAAAGGTAAATTCTAAAACAGAAGAGTTAAGTATCTGAAATGAAAAGATCATTCCTACAGGTCTACTGGCAGGTTAGACAGTGGAGAAGAAAGCGTACAAAAAGTGGAAGACAGACCAATAGAAATTTTACAATCTGAAAAACGCAAAGAAGAAAGATTAAAAAATAATCTTAATAAGCAGAACCTCAGTGCCCTGAGGGAGAATAGCAATCAACAGAATGAGTATACGACTGAATTCCCAGGAGTGGAGAGACAAACTAGGTCGGGAAGGGTACTGGAGAAGTAACAGCTGAACAATTTTCAAGTTCACTGGAAAGCATTAATCGACAGATTTGAGAAACATGACATCCCCCAGCAAGATAAATGAAAACACACACACACACACACACACACACACACACACGCACACACACCTGGGCACATCAGAATAAAACTGTTGAAAACCAAAGTTAAAAAGTAAAATTGTGAAAGCAGTCACATGAAAGAAAAGAGTACATTAAACACATGGAGAAAAATAGTAAATGATAACTAACTTCTCATCAGAAAAAGCAAAACAAAACAAAAATTAAGGCCAATGGATAAAGGGATGACATTTTTAAAGTGATGAAAATAGAAACTGTCAATCCCTCATTTTATACCCATGATGAGTGTCCTTTAAAATGAGGATGAAAAGGGGCTCCCGGGGGCTCAGCTGGTTGAGCATCCAACTCTTGGTTTTGGCTCATTTCATGATCTTGGGCTTCTGGGATCAAGCCCCAGGTTAGGCTCTGAGCTCAGCATGGAGTCTGCTTGTCTCCCTCTCCCTCCCTTGTCTCATGCTCTCTCAAATAAATAAATAAATAAATAAATAAATAAATAAATAAACAAATAAAATCTTTAGAAAAGAAATAAAATAAAATGAGGATAAAAAGCAGACATTATCCGTGAAATGGGAGTGGAGGAAGGGTATTGCTGGCATGGTTCACAATCAGAAATGACAAAGGAGGCTCTTGGTGAATAATGTTGAGAGAATATAAAAATTTGGAAATACTGAAAGGAATGAAGTGTACTATAAATGGGAAATATAAAAAAATAAAAATAAAAAATAAGTGGTAAATATATGGGTAAATATGAAAAACTATTTTTCTTTCATTAGATTATTCACAATAAAAAGTTAAATGTTATTTTATGAGATTTTAACATATGTAATAGTAAAACACATGAAAACAATAGTACAGAAAAGAGTAAATTTAAATGGAATAATACTTGAAGGTTCTTATATTGAAATTCAGAAAATACTACATTGAACAACCATAGAATAGACAGTATTTTTAAATGCCCATGACATGTTCACCAATGGAACCAAATGCAGGACCATAATAATAAAATCCCAGTAAATTTTTTAAAGTTTGAAAATCTTATAACATATTTTCTCTGCCTAAAGTGGAGTTTAATTTGAAACCTATAACAATAAGATATTTAGTTATAAAAACCAAAACATTTGTAAATTAAATAATACACTTCTCAATAAGATATTGTTAGAATAAAAAAAACGACAAAATGTTTTGAACTGAATTATAATGAAAACAAACATGAAAATTTGTGAAATTCAGAAAAAGCAGTACATAGTAGATAATTTGTAGTATTTTATGCATATATTAACAAAAAATAAGGTATAAAGTCAACGATGTTTCCTTCTTAAGAATCTAGGAAATGAAGAGCAAATAAAACAAAACTACCAATGGTAATAAAAAGTAAAGATCAGATGAATGATTGAGATAAAAAAACAAACAGAAAAAAATTAACATGCATAAATTTAGTTTATTGAAAATATTAATAAAATCAATTAACCTTGAGCAACACTAAGAAAAGGAAAAATAGAAAAGTAAAAAAAAAGATAGAAAATATTTACTAAACTCAAGAATGAGAGAAAAGATGTTATAAATTAATGACTCATGCCACAACTATTAAAAGAATAGTATGGGAAAGTTGTGAATGACTTTCTGCCAATAAATTCTACAAATTAGAAGCAATGGAAAATTTCCTTTAAAAACATAACTGAGCAAAACTGACACAAGAAATTTTAGGAGTGTGAATAATTAAAGCAATTAGACTCATTACAAAAAACCACTCCACCCCACCACCCCCACTCCGTGGCAGGTCCTGCCCTAAATACATAAGAGTGAGATGAGCCCAGACGTACACAAACCCCTTCAGAAAATAGATCAGGCGGGGTCACTCCTTAGCTCATTTTCTCATAACTCTGATACCAAAAAATGAAAGAGGTATTACAAAAATTGTAAAGGTTATCATTCTTCAGAAATATACACATAAATATAATTAATAAAACATTAAGAAATCCAATTCAGCAACATATAAGAAAGATAATACAGTAATATGTCCTAAGCAAGTGAGATTTACCCCAGGAATGCAAAGTTGGTTTGACATTTGAAAATACATCAATATAGTTCACCACATTAACAAAATAATCAAAAGATGCAAAAGAAAACATGGTTTGAAATTCAACACAAACTCATGATAAGAAAAAATCACTACATCAAACTACAAATTGAAAGGAATATGCTCATTTACAAAAAAACTGTATCTACTATCACATTTAATGATAAGATGTTGAATATTTTCCCTATAAGATTATTATAAGGCAACCGTATATATTCTTATCACTTCCATTCAATAGAGCAATAATGCAAGAAAAATTCATAAAGTTTGGAAAGGAAAGAATAAAGCCATTTTTTTTTTTTGCAGTTACCATGATCATGTATGTAGAAAATCCTAAGAAGGCTACAAAGCCATTGGAGATAGTACGTGAATTGAGCAAGATCACAGGATGGGGTCAACATAAGCCATTCAGCTGCAGATAGAGATCTATATATAGATATCTATATGTCACATGCAAATGGAAACACAGTTAAAGAAATGGCACCAACCACAATAGCATAAAAAACCATAAAATATTCAACAATAAATGTAATAAAAACCATGCTAGACCTGTGTACTGAAAACCATAAAAACAATTTCTGAAAGGGGTGCCCGGGTGACTCAGTCGGTTAAGCATCTGACTCCTAATTTTGGCTCAAGTCGTGATCTCAGAGTCACGAGATCAAGTCCCTCACTGGGCTCTGGGCTCAGCAGGGGGTCTGCCTGAGAATCTGCCTCTCTCTCTCTCTCTCCCCCTTCCCTGGCTCACACTCACGTTCTCTCTCTCAAATAAATAATTCTTAAAAAAAAAATTTCTGGAGGAAATTAAAGATCAAATAAACAGAGAGATAAAAGTTATGGATCAGAAAACTCAACATCACCAAGATGTCAATTCCCCCACAAGTTGATATATAGTTTCAAAAATGAAATCCCAATCAAAATCCTAGCAAATATTTTTATAAATATTAACAAGCTCATTCTAAATGTATACAGTAATTTCAAGAACTGAAGATACCCAAATAATTTTTTAAAGATTCATTTATTCACTTGAGAGGTGGGGTAAGCAGGGGGAGGGGCAGAGGGAGAGGGGGAGAGAGAATCTCAGGCAGATTCTCCACTGAGCGCAGCGCCTGACATGGGGCTACATCTCAGGACCCTGAGATCATGACCTGAGTCGAAGTCAAGAGTCAGACACTTAACCGCCTGAACCACCCAGGAACTCCTAGCCAAAACAACCTTACAGAGAAAAGATTTGGAGAATTTTCACCACTCTATTTTAAGGCTTGCTCTAAGCTATAGCTTCCAAGGCATTGTGGTTTTGACATATGGGTGGAGAAATAGGTCAATGGAGCAGAATCCGCCCAGAAGTAGCCACAGAGGTATGTGGTCATAAGACTTTTGATGAGGGTCTAGGGTAATTCAATGGGGAAACATGGCCTTTTCATCCAATATGTTGGAACAATTAGAGGAACATCCTAATTCCTTTCTCCAAGACAGCTTTTCAAACTAAAAATCTGGGGAATGTATGGACACAGAAGGGAATGTCCTAGTTACAGTCTTTTATAGTATATGTTAGTTCTTTTATTGTCAACATTTATAACGGAGTCAAAAATCGACGCCTTTAAGAGACACCCAACCAGTGAAAACATGTGCAAAGTTTTCACGTGTAAATTGGCAGGTGTTTCCTAATACTGATCAACCTCGGAACCTGCTTTCTTCCCTTTTATTTTTCTTAAACAGGACGCTTAATATCCCAGGAAGTCAATAACAAAACACACACACACACGTGCACACACACACACACACACACCATCCCAGAGCCTCAGATGAGGGGACCAGGGTGTCATACACAGGTAAGTCCAGCCCGAGGTGCTTTGGGGCGACACTGGCCGGAGCCCCCTCTGCTCCAGGCCAACGTGGCGCGTCTCCGCCAGGTCCCTGTTGAGGAGAGTGGTATTTCCCTTGAAAGAATGCTGTCTGCACAGGACGCTTCCACTGCCACACCCCGAAGAATGTTCACTGCATCTGAGAAGAAATGCAAAATGCAATTCTGTGTTTCTCTGGAATTGTTGCCACATTTTCCCATTACAAGTGATTCATTTCAAAACCTTCAATTAAAGAAGAGAAAAGGGCTGTTGTTGTTGACATAAATATCATGTGTCTCGGTACCAAACAAATGGCGAAAAGAGGCTTATCCCGTGCAGACGCGGGTTGGCAGCGAGCACGTGGTCACAAACGGTGGCCGCTTTTCGGGGACTCTGCGAATCCTGGCCTCAGAGCATTGGCCTGTCCCCTACCCCAACCTCTGCGCGGAAACTCGCTCCCATCTGTCCGGGCTGGAATTTAACTCCTCACCTGTAAACTCCCCCTCAGCAAAATGTCCATGTTCTGTGATTTTGGAAAACCTTCTTCTGTTGCATGAGCCGATTGTTTGAAAACAAATGAACCCCAAATCCATCAGATCGGGTCCATTTCCCCTCCCTGCTGTCTGATCCCAAAAGTCAAAGATAGGGAGTTCTCCTGTGCGAACTTGACAGTCCAGATTAAAGAAGGGAAAGCAGTGTGGGAAAGTGCCGAGGCGGCACTCAGGCGTTGGAGAACACCCAAAGGCAGAGCGTCCCCCGGGACGTGCTCTGGAAATGTGATGAATGAGCTGGCCAAGGAGCCCTGCCTCCTCCCCAGCACATGTTTTTCTACTTTCTTCCTAATATATAGCAGGATTATTGCTAAGGCGTGAACAGTCCTGGAACTCCTCCCCATCCCTGAAGACTCAGCCAGCCCACCCCATGTTTTACTTGAAACATAAACTACTTGCGGATTCAAGCCCTGCAGGGTTGTTGAAAGGGCACGGAGCGTTCACAATACAGGTGCATCTGCGACTCATCTGGAGTTTTCAAAACCGCAACGAGTTTCACGTCTTTCAGGGGGAGAGAACAGGGAGCCCCGCGATGCTTTACGTATGCACGGCAGATCCAGAACACAGACATTTGCACTTAGAACCATATCGGGATTTCTTTTAAAAGCTGTTTCTTGGAAACACACATCTGCCAAAACCTTCCCCATCCATTATATAAATGTGGAAAATGTCATCCTTATATTTCTGAGTCCTGAAAAATGATGGCATCAAAATAGTGATTTTAATGCTTCTTTGGATTTTTAGTTTTTTGAATCTTTTTTTCTATGGGCCAGTTAAGATTTTTTTTTTTTAACTTTTAACTCTGAGACAAAGAGTTATATTTGTCCAAAATTTAATGAAGCCAGGAGTCCAGGAAACTGGGCTTCTGTTTAGATCTGTGTAAGGTTCACTCTGGCCCACGCTAGAAGGGTTCTGGAAGGCGAGGGGTCACCCAAATATTAGATTTCTGATATTCTGATGCAAATTGTAAAACAGCTAATGTTCAGAATTTCTCTCAAGCAATGAAGTGTCATAACTGAAGGGGAGAGTTATATCTGAAAGGGAGAGTTGTTTCTGAAACTGAAGTTTTTTTCGAGCACAGCTGGCCAAGGGAAAGGGGCCAGGGCAAAAGGCATGGTCGGCTGTGGGGTCTGGCCACGTACGCTGGAGTTGGGCGTGCAGCGTGGGGTTGGCCGGGCTCTGCGCCCTTCTGCACACCTGCATCAGTGACAGTGACAACGGAAGCCCACAGGACATGCCAGAGGCCTCAAGTAGGGAAACAAATGCCGGGGCGGGGGGGAGCCAGCCCTGCACAAGTGTGCCCTGTAAACTTTCAGAGGGTTAGCCCAGAGTTCACTGTTCTCCCGTCCGCAGCCAAGCGTGTCGGACCTTGTAGGCAGCCTCGCGTTCCCCTTTGTCCTGCCACCCCCCTTCACCTGCCGTATTTCTCTCACTTATTTGATGTCAGTTTGGGGCATCTGCCTACGGAGATTTCTGGGTTTCGCTGAGGTGAGTGTCCTGGGGGACAGAAAGGCAGCTGGCACACACGATCAAGCCTGTGTCTTCTCTGTCAGCCTTTGCTCTCTTGCAAGTCCCAAACCCTGGGAGCAAAAGGAGATGGAAGCTGGAATTTCAAGCTCAAGCTGGAGGGAGGGAAATGGAGGAAGCAAAAGGAAAAGGAAAAATTAAAATCTACATGAAGTCAAACCTGCCTTTTGAGCATATCTAACTCATCCCCACCCCTCCCATCAATTCTATTAAAGCCAATCCCACCGGTAATTAATTTCTCTTTAGCAACGGTGATAGATAAACTTTATTCAAATTTAAGGCAGATACTCTAAAACTTTCCCACTGATACAGCAAACCATATAGACAAAAACTCAAAAAAGCCACCACAGGAATGAATTCATCCACCCCTGGGAGCATAGATGGTCTGGCTGTAAACTCCTGCTCAACAGCTCCGTGCCTCAGTTTCCTCAACTGGGACCACGGCAACACTGCACTCTACCTATGTCTTTGGTGGCTGGGCCATTCCGTACACAGGAAGCCTGTGGAACAGTGTTTGGTGTCATGTTCCTTCTGTTGGGGGAGTTTGCTCAAACCCTCCGCCAGGCTGCATGCGAGGTTCTGCCCAGAGCTGGTGTCTGTGAGGTCTGCCGAACGCGTGGGACCAGAGCATCACTTTGCGACAACAGCTCGGAGCCAATGAGAGCATTTCTGCCTGCTTTCTTTGCCGCTTGCAAGTGATACCATTTGCCAAGTCCCATTTCTTTCCTAGAAAGTGCAACCACCGTAATGACCAGGACAGGGGGTAGGCAGTGGTGAGAGAGGAACATCCATGCCCCACCTCCTACCGGCAGCCTCGCTCCTCTAAAGCATGCAGCTGGGTTGCAGAGGAGAAGCTCACAGCCCAGAGGTGGTAACCAGTGAGAATCTTTGGGATTACCCAAGGACAACTTCTAGACAAATGTTTCAATGTGCCGCCCCCACTGAGACAAGGGAAGAGAGGCAGACAGTGGGAGGCTTGGTTCGCTGATAGGGCTCTGGACCAGGTCCGGGTCTAGATCGGGGGGCTTACTTGCTGCTAAAATTATGGACAATTGCTCAGAGCCCGGATCCTAGAGAAATGAGAGACCTCTCGTTTCTGCATGGAAAAGGACACTCTGATGCCAGTGTGCATGCCTGCCTCACAAACGACAGAGCGTTGGCCCCACAACCGAAGTACCTTCGCCTGGGATGTACTGACTCATGGCTTTTAATTCACTGCCATGCATCAGCTACCCCTGACCGTTTTATTCTCAGGGTGCTAGGACAAAAGGACTTGGGGTTTCCGGTGCCCTGTGCCCCCTTATTCTCCCAGCCTGGAACATTCCAAGCCCTCCAGGAGGGAAAGGAGGCACCAGAACAACGATTTGCATAACAGGGTTTAGAAAAAAATCCTTCTCCAGAAATCGAATGGAGATCCCAGGTCCCTTTGGCAATAAAGTAGAGCCCCAAACCCCCCTTTAAAAAAAAAGTAATGTTTCCCCTTCTCCCCGAAAGTGTTTATCTTATCTGTTTTTAAGACTTAAAAAGGCAAACAATACAGTAATTATCTTTAGGAAAATGGGAAGTTGTAAGAGCCAGGGAGAATGAGTCATACTTCTGTTTTCTTTTTTCCCAACGTAACTGTTTCTTTTGGAAGACATCTGAATCGTGGTTATTAATTTATCTTTATGCGATTTCCAGCTGCTGATCACGTGTTAAACCATATAAGAAGGGGAACAAGAGAGGAGCCTGGGGACCAGGGCTTTTCTCAAAGTGAAAAGCAGGTTTTTAAAATCACAAATCCTGGCACCCACCTCCCTTGGCAATCACCGCCCTTTCTCCAGTAGGCGCCTAACCCAACAAGTGATGAAGGGTAATCAGCTGGAAAAGGGAATCTGTCCGTACACGACAAAAGGAGCCTGGAAATTTGAATGCATGGGGTTACCTCTCAAGCTGCATGTCGCTCAGGAGAGGAATCCACAGCTAGGTGATTCTCGGGGTGGGGGGGCACCTGCTTCCTTGGTTGACAGGCAGCTATATGCGCACCTACTATGTGTTCGGCCTGAGTTGAGAAGTGAGAATAACACAAGACAAATGTAGCCTGCACTCATGAAAGCCCCTTAAGTACTTTGTAATCAGGAAAGGTGGGCATGACCTGCGTGGGCAAGAGCCGAGTCTGGAGACACAAGACCCATGTTTCTCCTCTTCCTCCCACCTCCCACATTAGCTGCCTGAGAAAATCACTCGATAAAACCAAAATGCAGACAGCCTGTTGGTAAGCTGGGCATAATAATGCCTACTTCACTGGGAAAGACAGCTAGGTGTGTGCCGTCCCAGTGTGAAACACCCATGCTATCTCTACAGGGAAATACCGGCTGGCACCAGCCACCCCATAGAGGTCAAGGAAACTAGGGCAAGGGTGAGATTGTTTCTAAACGTGGAGAAGGGAAATGCTGAGGAAAGCCATGCAGGTGGCAGGTCTGACTTTGCGGGTGGGGCTATGGAAGGAAGGAAGGAAGAGCACGCCACATGGGGAACAGCATTAGCAAGGGCACAGAGACGGAAAGGACATTCATGGTGTGAGTACCCATGGAGTTCAGGAAGGAGACCCAAGTGAAGAAAGGGTGTGGCAGCCAACAGAGGACGCAGGTAAGGGAACATTCTCAGAGGACGCAGGTAAGGGAACATTCACTCTACACGGTGGACATTGGGCCTCTAAGGAACAGAGCCTCTGGCTTCTTGCCTTTATTATAACTTTTTTTTTTTATGACTTAAAGTTTAGCTTTTTATTTCTTTTTTTTTTTCCTAAGAGAGCCACTATTGTTATTCAGAACAACATGGCAATGACATGAGGCACACCACAGGAACGTTACTATAAGATACAGAATTTAAGAATAAGTAAGGAGTTTTTTCTAGTGTTGTTTTGTTTTTTGTTGTTTTTACTTCTATTTTGGTTTTTCGAGACCATCTTGGTAAGGTTACCATATTTCAGGAATATACTATACCTTCCTTCCTGAACCCCAAAACACTCCATGTTGAGATTTTTAAGAGTGACCAGTTTGTCCCCCACCAATCTCCATAAAAAAATATAAATAAATAAACAACAACAACAAAAAAACTAGCTAGTGTCCAAAAAGTCGTGTCATTTGGAAACATACTGATGTTGAATTGCTAACACATTCACTGAAATGAAATAAAGTTTAGAAGATTCATTGGCAAACAAAATCTGAACTCAAGGCTTGGGTAATCTAAGACAATATTTTAATTGTCCTCTTACTTTTGCAAGTACTTTCTCAACTAAACTGAATTTGATAATTTAGAATCGGGCATTGAGGGCTGAATTTGACCATTTTCTCTATGCATATATTTAATACATGCCTTTTTAACTTACGTAGAGAAAGCCAATCCAAAGGCTTCAACTTTGTTACATTGTAGAGAAAATATATGACGTCTATGCAAAGTTATTAGCTCCACAATGGTGCCTGGGTGGCTCAGTTGGTTAAGCACCTGCCTTTGGCTCTGGTCATGCTTCCTGGGTCCCAGGATTGAGTCCCACATAGGGTTCCCTGCAGAGAGCCTGTGCACTCTCTCTCTCTCTCTCAAAAATAAATAAAGTCCTTTAAAAAATAGCTCCACAATTCTACCTTCAAAATTAATAACAATATGGAAAAAATTAGATAGTCATTTGAAGGTAAGATTGCTAGTCTAGAAAAACCAACGACATTATCCGAATGACTTCTGCCTTCAAAGCTTGTCAGTGTCCATTTTCTTCTTAAAAGGAAATCTTATTTTAAAATTTTAATAGGAAATTCTTCACATTCAAATGTATTAGCTTTTCATTTCCTTGTGCCTATTATAATATTTATCCTCATATTTAAATGAGTAAAAATCATCATATTTGTGTGAAGGTCATTTTATGGAAAATCAGAACTCTAAATTCAGACTTGAGTTTCTAACAAGCATTATTTTTTAATTTAAATTCAATTAGCCAACATATAGGACATCATTAGTTTTAGATGTAGTGTTTGATTCATCAGTTGCATACAACACCCAGTGCTCATCACATCACGTGACCTCCTTAATGCCCATCATCCAGTTACCCAGTGAACCACCACCACTGACCTCCCCTTTCTCAATCGTCAGTTTGTTTCTCAGAGTCAAGAGTCTCTCATGGTTTGTCTCCCTCTCTGATTTCTTCCCATTCAGTTTTCCCTCCTTTCCTCTATGATCCTCTGTGCTATTTTTTATATTCCACATAGGAGTAAAACTTATAATTGTCCTTCTCTGCTTGACTTATTTCACTCAACATAATAATACCCTCTAGTTCCATCCACGTTCATGTAAATGGTGGGTATTCATCCTTTCTGATGGCTCAGTAATATCGCATTGTATATATGAACCACATCTTCTTTATCCTTTCATCTGTTGAAGGGCATCTGGGCTCCTTCCACAGTTTGGCTATTGTGGACATTGTTGTTGTGAACACTGGGGTGCAGGTGCCCCTTCTTTTCACTACATCTGTGTCTTTGGGGTAAATACCTAGTAGTGCAATTGCTGGATCATAGGGTGGCCCTATTTTTAACATCTTGAGGAAATGCCACACTGTTTTCCAGAGTGGCTGTACCAGCGTGCATTCCCACCAACAGTGAAAGAGGGTTCCCCTTTCTCCACATCCTCGCCATCATTTGTTGTTTCCTGTCTTGCTGATTTTAGCCATCTGACTGGTGTGAGGTGGTATCTCATTGTGGTTTTGATTTGTATTTCCTTGACGACAAGTGATGTGGAGCATTTTTTCATTGTCGGTCAGCCATTTGCGTGTCTTCTTTGGAAGTAAACTTTAGCACAAGGGCGCTCGCTTAGCAGTCGAATAGAGGCAACGTGGAAACGAGCCATCTTGGTTCGCACTAACCGATGTCACAAAGCTTCTGAGTTTAATATGGTGCCAAGAAGAGGGGGAAGACTGTCTATCTCTTTGCCCAGAGGCAGACTCTTTCTTCCCCTTCGAGGTAGGGTGAGCTCCATAGGGCCCTTGTAGGCAGGGGACGCTCTCTTATTGTTCCGTCTACGGAGACTGTCCCTGTGTACATCAGGGACAGTCAATGAACAGTGTCGTCTTGGAGTGACATGAATTTCAGAGTGACAACCCCTTTTTTGCCAGCACAGCTGCACACAAGGTCTCAGGGTCTAGAGTCCACGTAGCAGTTCTCTCTGTAAACCTAGCACGCAACCAACCCGCCTAGCAACCTTGGTAAGTCAGAGAGAGAGTCGGATCGCTCTGCAGCGGCTGGATCTGATGAGCAGGGACTGTGCTCCTTGCAGTAATGATGCAATTGCAGGCAGGCCAGGCAACCACCGCACGGCAATGTGGTTGTAGAGGGAATATGGTAATATTCCGAAATGGCAGTTCTCCTAAATAAATAGCACATCAACTTACTTAAACCTAATCATAAATGGTACAAATTGGGCCCATGTGCAAACAGAAACCCGAGCTGAAGTCCAGAGTTAAAGCAGCCATTGTCTCTCTCCTGACCTGGGCTCAGAAAGCCTTGCGTGTCCGATTACATCTGTTAAAACGATTCGAATGCCAGCCCTGTATTTTAATTATAAATATATAAAAATTTTTAATAAGACGGCATTCTGGGCTTGCTAAGCTTTTAAAATGCTCGTTGGGGGTGGGGCGGGTAGAGGAGAGTTCCATGTGCCCCAGACCCGTGCCAGCATATAATGATTGAATGTTTTCCTGTAATAAATTGAAAAAATCTGGTTTGTAAGAATGGATCCAAATCACTTGGCATTAGAAAGTTAATTTGTTACCTGGCTTCCAACGTGTTGGAACTCAGTGAGGAGCTGCGTTCGCCAAAGGGAAGGGGACAGGAGGAAGCCTGTGCCTCCCCCACCTTGCAAATTTTCTCCACCTTCCCTCCCCCTGCCCTCACCTCCCTGGCCTTGCCTCCCTTTCTCAGGGCTCCAGAAAAGAGGTCCTGCCACCCGAAATGGGGAAAAGGGCTTTTCAGGATGGACGCCAGCCCGTAGCCACCTTCTCTGTACCTCTCCAAACCTCAGGGCCTGCTTAATTATGATTAATTGCCACATGGCTAATCAGATACAGTTTCAAAAGGTTGGAAATGACATTCCAAGGACACCAGGGAAGACGCAAGATCTTTCTTTGTTCCCTGGGAAGAAAAGGCAGGTTCCCTCCCTTCAGCCCACAACCTTTTCCTATTTTAACAATTCCAAACAGAATTAATACCATCAGTATATTGTTCCCACCCCCCGGGAATTGAACTTCAACTGTACAATTTCTGCAGCTGTCAGTGTTGCAGACCTGCTGTCGATAATGCGATGTCGGGGTACCCTCCCGCTCGGGCGCGAGCCGTCTCAAGTTTCTGCTTCACGGCTGGGCTTTCTGGGTGGCGGGACGGGACCCCAAAGTACACACGGAAGATAATAAGCACAGTTAAGAAGGTTCCGCTCTGGCCTCCGCGGGATCACGTGGAACAGACCTCACTCTCTCCTTCCTTCCTCTGCGTGTTGCAGAAAACGCTGTGAAAAGTGCACGCGATTCTGTCTTGCCAGCTCTTCCCTCCATTTAAAATCCCTTTGGCTAAGTCAAGGATCACAGTATGTCATTTCCAGTCTAACAGAAGTGCTGGGCCCCGCTCAGCTCCTATTACCAGGAGGCAAATCCCTCGTTCCCGGCGCCAAGGCTGCTGCACTTGGCTGTCAGCCCGGCATTGTTCCGTCATTACATTCCAGAGGGCCTCTCAGCCAGTTAATGTTTGCACTGGGAGGTCCAAATACCCAGCAATCAGCACTGAACTTTTCTCTTTTTTGTTGTGAATTGCAGGTTTCTAATGCCATCGCTGGCTTTAAAGGAAAACTTACAGGTGAACACAAAAGCACTAATTTACATTTTATTCACAAACAATAATATTTGCAGCAGTTTCGCCATGTGCGCTCATAAAAGAGTTTTAGAAGATGTCTGGCTTTTTAAGACTTTAGGGTGGCTGGAATTGGTTTACCGATTTAAGGGCAGTCATTTTATTTTATTTTTCAAATTCTAAATAGTGTAGAAGTAATTTTGTCCCGGAATGCTAACGGTCCATACATTCTGCGTCTCTAATGCACGCGCTCACGTGGGAAACAAGCCTCAGAAATGGATAAACTAATTTGAACCAGTTTCAAGCACATAGCATTTAATTAAATCACATCTTCAGAATGGGTTTTAAAGGTTGGGATTTTCAGAGCACGAGGACTCTACTCAGCAGCTTGGCCGTGGGCCCGCCAAGCTCTGCCAAGACGGCCAAGACCAGCAGGCCATGCTCGGGGCCTGCCCTGCACGGAGCTGTGCATAGGATTTCATGCCCAACAGAAGCACCAGGGGGAGGCGAGCTTCTGCCCCTCCCGTGCACTGCACGGACCCTTTGGTAGGGCCAAGGGCTTCTCAAGAGCTCAACCAGGCCGAGCTGGGTCTCCTTGGTGCTAGTGTGGTGGCCCCTGGAGGGTCAACCCCATTCCCCCCTGGACAATCTGCAGCCACGGCCATGGCCCAGGGAGACTGAGGCTGCAAGCTACACCCTCCCCCACCAAGGGACCTCTCACGATCCAGGAGCTTCAGCACTTATCTGGCAGGTTGTGGGGACGTAGGGTGGTGGTGAGGGGCACGGAGTGCTTGCAAAACACGTTCTGGAAGAAGCTGACCTAGGAGCTAGCCAAGATGCTGAAGGCTCAGGCTTCCTGGGATGGAGGCAAAGGCCCCACACTGTCCCTGCAGACCCGGAGGACAGACCTGCCGAATGTGGCCGCTCTAGGAGCCCAACCACCATGGCTTGCCCCGCCTGCTTCCAGGGCAGGAGTCGAGAGCTGCCTTTTCTCATGGCTTCTCTCCTCTGCCCACTGCCTCCCCAACACTTCCTCTGTTCCGCTCCATCAGTGTCTTTCCGCCTCAGAGGGTAAACAAAGACAAGCCTTTCATTCTCATTCAACATAAACTTACAAATGAAAAGGAGACTTGTTTGGACTTTCTGCCCTCATGTTGATTTCATGCCATCATTTTGGAAACCACAGCTTTTGGGAGGACGACCACGAGATCACATCCGCTTTTTCTCAGAACACCACTCCCACTTTCCTGCATCCTGCACTGCTCTGGCCCGAAGGACGACAGGACAGGAACGTAAACTAGCCTCCCCCCGCGAGTTGAGGCCATCCCTCCAGGGCCGGCTTATTGACCACTGCATTTCCAAGCCCCCAGAGGCCCACCATGGGGCTGACATTCCTCAAAGTGCCCGTCAACCCGGGATTATCAGTATATACTCTCCTCCCGTAATCACCTCCTCACTTCCTATACTCGCTTCCTGTCATCACCTCTATACTCACCTCCTATACTCGCCTCTTATATTCACCTCCATACTCACTTCCACACTCACCTCCTATACTCACCTCCATACTCACCTCCGATACTCGCTTATACCCACTTCCCTTATTCACCTTCTGCACTCAGTTCCTATACTCACCTCCATACTCACCTCCCATACTGACCTCCTTGGACTCTGGGCTTCTGAAGAAGACGGCCTATGTCTTAGTCATCTCCCACTCTCCCAATCCTCCCTACCTTCTCCCAAGGACTAAATGAGAAATCCAGACCCAAGTAGATTTAAAGCATTTGCTCATTGTTGGAAAAAAAAAAAACAAAAACCTTTTTAATGGCATTTTTCACTTTATTCTTTGTCAACCCATCCTTACCATTACTGAAAGGAAAACCACTGCCTTATAGCCAATAGTCTTCCCCGAGCCCTCCTCTTTGCCAGGCACCACCAATTCCGGGAGAGGAACAGCCAGAAAAGATACTAGGAAGCTGAGAGCTATAAAACATCTCTCCTACAGAATGTGGGGAAGAATGGATGGTGGTAAAGAACTGGACTCCCCACTGTGATGTTGCAAGCATAATTAATTTGCTGGTAAGCCTCCGTGGGGGCAGAAGGAGACTGACCCATCTGGAATTTTCTGTGGTGCTGTCCAGGATTGCCACCGTGCCATCAAAGAGGTGAGGGCCCAGGCCAGGAACACAGGGAAACGTGTCAAGAGCAAGAAGGCAGTGGGGAAAGTCAAAGAATCGTAGTGGCCCTGTCTCACCCCTTTTACCCAAACCCACCCTAAACTGCCAGCTGTGTCTCAGAATATCAGGAGAAATAAGAAACTCAGAGGTGAGGGGCGCCTGGGTGGCACAGCAGTTAAGCGTCTGCCTTCGGCTCAGGGCGTGATCCCTGCATTATGGGATCGAGCCCCACATCAGGCTCTTCCGCTATGAGCCTGCTTCTTCCTCTCCCACTTTCCGTGCTTGTGTTCCCTCTCTCGCTGGCTGTCTCTATCTCTGTCGAATAAATAAATAAAATCTTTAAAAAAAAAAAAAAGGAAAGAAACTCAGAGGTGAGGACTTCTAAAACCAAGAAAGCCCAAAGTTGTGCACCCTTGTGGATTAAAGGACTTGGACCAATATACAAGTTGAGTTAATTATTTATTCAAAGTGTCCTCAAGCTACTTATGCTAAACTATGTTCAGATATGTTTTATTATGCTGTATGCCACCAGTTTGAAATACAGCATATTTAATTATTTTAGATGAGGGAGTCATACACGCAAATGTCCATGGGGCGACTGAGTCAGGTTAAGTTAGTAAAGCCCACTGGCACTTGAGGTGGGAGAGGACTAGACAACAGGACCACAGCAGGACAAGACCAGATTCCCAAGGAAGTGGTCATTTCCACCCGGCCGGACCACGGGATGCTCAGATATTTGGCCAAACGGGATTGCTGTCTGTGAGGGTATTTCTGGGTGAGGTTAATATTTGAATCTGTAGACTTATTGGCCACCCCAGTCTGCTGTGGGCCTGAACTGAACAAGAGGCAGAAAGAAAATTTGCTCTCTATGCCTGAATGCTTGAGTGGGACACTGGGCTTCTGCCCTTGGACTGGGAATGACGTCCTTAGCTGTCCTGGTTCTCAGACCTTTGGACCCCAACTCAACTTGACCACTAGCTTTCCTGGCTTCCAGTGTGCAGACAGATCAAGATTTCTCAGCCTCCATAATTATGTGAGCCAATTGCTATAATAACCACTCTTCCCCCGCCCCATGCACACACACACACACACACACATACATGATACTGGTTACATATATAATACATATGATACCAATATATCATATTGATTCTATTTCTCTGGAGAATCCTGACTAATACAAACCCCTTCAAGAAAAAGCAGAAATCTGCATTTTTATGTAAAACTCCTAATTTTAAAATGTCAGTTCAAACATTACAGAACGTTGTATGATGAACAGAAAGCATTCGCTGGTGAGATTAAATATGCAGGCTGCCAGACGGCAATCTCTGGTTTAAATTGTGTGTCTTAATAATAAATATTTTAATCAGAGTTCTAATAATTTCTAAATTTCGGGGAAGATAATTAATGGTCAAAGTAATTTATTTTATTTAAATGATTTCAAAATTCTCAAATATCATATTTAATATATTTGAAGCAGGAATCTTCTGGCAGGCATGTGAAGTTATAAAATAAAAAATAAGCAATTTCACTAATATTCATAATCATGCAAACATTATCACAAGTGCTATTTCGCTTAATTCCTGTAATCACCCGACGAAATGGCAGCTATGGTTCGCATCATGTTCCAGGTAAGGAACTCAGAACAGAAGAGACAAGTACCTGCTGAAGTTTACAAGTTCATTATGACTTCCTTGGCATCCAACGCTGCGTCCGTGACACTAATTTGCCTCCCTAACTAAAGACTGAAGGAATTGTATTGTTTGGGTGGTGGGAAGCCTTTTTCTTAGCAATCTGCAAATAGCAAAAACGAATGCAAGTATAAGGTTTAATTTCATTTCATGGAATGAACAGCATCCTTTTTTCCCTCCTAAACACCTCGCATTACTCGTCTTATACTTGTTCACATGGACGTGTCATTTGGAAGTCATCGTCAATTAGTTGCCTATCAGTTGCAGTACGATCAGAGCAGAAAAAGCCCAGCTATCAGAGTGAAATACATCTTAATTTGTATCCCAGCTCTGACATTTGTAAGTAGTGCGAATTGGGAAAATGCAAGTAAGCCAGCCTCTGTGTTCTCCCCGGTTAAATGGGAATTTTCCACCCTTGTTCCTGAGTTTTTGTCAGGATTCGAAATAGTGCATATTAACTGCCTTCCAATGGCTGGCACCTAAGGTCGACTTTCCGTTTGCTTTATTATTTAATTATAATTAGGTCTACCTGCAGCTAGAATGAGAATAAAGTTAGATTAAATAAAAATGCATATGTGGAAAGATAGGATCATAGTTTTTCCTGCATGGAATAAGAACAATTTCTGATCTTACTATACCCCCAGTGGCCTCACTTGCCGGGATCCCTAGAATCCTCGTGTAAAAGGTGTAGAAGGCAGAGCCCAGACCCAGGTTTCTGGTCCTGACGCTTTTGCTCCATCGCCTCATGACCTCGAACAAGTCACTTCTCGTCCTTTACACAAATCGGGCCTGAGATTCCACCAGGAGGAAACACGGACTCCTGCCTCCTGTGTCTCAGGGCTTGGCAAAGCGAAAAGGAGACATTAGGTGAAAGGCCTTTGCATTCTGGAAAGTGCTGTAGACACGGAAACACCATGCGCATTGTTGAGGTAACAATCCCCTAAATTTGCACAGTGCCCTGCCTGATGCATTGTCTCCTAAAGCGATGTCAGTTACACCAGCACCCTGATTTTGATTCTGCCTGCTTTAGACTCAGTATGTATATTCACAAGGGGAAGGATCCTTCGAGGAGGATCCAGCCCCTTCCTAATTTTCATGCGTGTGCATTTAGTGCAAACGGACCATGATGCTCATTCAGCCTTAGCGTGTGGCGTTCTGCTCAAGCCTTTTCTATGTGTATCCCTCCTTAGGCTGTGCCCTACAGAATCTACCCAGGCTTCCGTGGTTTAAAGATTTGAAAACTAAGTGTATGTTTTTGCAAATTGAAATGATGCATCTACAAGCCAAGGGACACCAAGGACCGCCGGAAGCCACCCAATGCTGGGAGAGGAGCCTGGGACAGATTTTCCCCCAGAGCCTCCAGAAAGAACCAACCCTGCTTACACCTTGATTTCAGACATCTGGTCTCCAGAGCGGCGTGAGAGTGAATTCCTGCTGTTGACAGCACCCAGTCTGTGGCTCTCTGTTAGGGCAGCCCCAGGACTCTGCCCACCCATCACCAGCTAAGTGCTTCGGGTGCCCTGGCTCTGTCACCACCTGTCCGTGGTCCCTCACTCCCTAAAGCCCCTTCTGAGGGGTGTTAATGAAGAAATTAGCCTAACACTTGTTAAAATACGAGGACGAGTTCATGCAGGATTATCACAAGAAGGGTCCACTCCACTGCAACACGGGAGCGAGATTAGGCTCAAATCCCCACACAGCAAGGACCAGCGCGATGGGCAGCCAAGGAGCAGAGTGAGGGCTCGGCGGGGGAAAGGTATCAGGAGAGGACGCCAGTGGCCCCGGGAATTCTTGCTGAAGTGGCTCAAGGACTTGGACATCAAGGGGAGAGGAGGACCTTGAGCAGACATGGAGGGAGAGGATTCTGGCTAAGCCGACAGCACAGGCATCCTGCTGAGACTCGGCAGGGCAGGAGGAAGACGGCTGGGGGCTGCAGTCAAAGCCTAGTTGAGAAGAGGCCTACTCAGAGGAGCCTGACTCAGGGGGTGACATCCGCAGCTTCGGGCCTCTCCTGGGCCCTGCCAACTTGGAAGCTCATGCTACGGGTACAGAATCCTCTCCATCAGCCAGGGAGGCCGTGGCCACCGGCGCGGGGCTCAGCTCCTGCTGTGCTGTTCCCCGCCAGCACCAGTGCCCGGTCATTGGAAGGAGAACCCCCAGGTCCCACTGCTCGCCCACCTGGCTGGCATGCTGGGGTCTGTGGGTGTCAGTCCTGTAGCTGCTTCTCCCTGCTGGGGATGACACCTCGGCCCCTCTCCTGCCTCTCTCTGCCCAGAACACCACCCAAACTGGAGCCCGACAAGAGCTGCCAGGCTGCCGTCAGGGCGCAGAATGGCTTTCCTTCTCAAGCTGCCAGTGATCTGCTTTTCCTGCTGCCGCTTGGCACCGGGGCCCAGACCCACAATGGAATCCTCACCAGGTCATTTAAGCTGTCACTTAAATGGCTGAGATCCCATTTCCTCAGCCACAGAATGAAGGGGCAGTATGGGCTGGATGGGATCATAAGAAAGTGTGGACACGCTTGGTCCTCTATACAGAAGGTTCCGGGCGTTCACTAGGTCACCAAGCATTTTTGCGAGGCAAGTCACACATGCAGGGCATCCATGGAGATGGGACCGCATGGCCCCCGGGGAGAGGGGACACAGGACGCCCTCGCACAAAGCACAGCAGCAGATGGGGAAGGTGACCCAAGCAGGGGGAGCGGAGCAGGGTGATGAGGAAGACGCTGCAAACACAGGGCTCCTTGACTTGGCACGAAGGGTGGGAGGACACAGTAGGCGGAGGAAGGCAGAGACTGATCTGCGATCTGCACATGCGCCCAGGCCCCCCACCTCTTCCAGGGCTGGGGGTGCAGCGCCGCCTGGCGGACTGTGAATGCCACCCTACACTCAGTCAGAGGGGCCCCATGGGTGCCCATTCAGAAGGTCCAGCTGAGCAAGAAGGGCTGAAGCAGGGAGTGAAGACAACGCTGTGGAAGGAACAGAAGCAGGGTTGCCGGAGCACAGGGGCTGGGCCATCTGGGTGCAGGTACGCTCTTTGCTGTGGCTTGTCTACTTAGCACGGGCACACATTCATGTTTCAATGAAAATGTAAAAGATTAATCAGTAATATTTATGACTGCTGATGGAATAAGAAACTGAAGAGGCAGGAACTACTTAAGACATTCATGGAGAAGGTAGTCAAGCCCAGAGGGGGAGGTTGGAACGAGAAAACTCGATGCGGGAGTTTCGGGGTCCCCCTGCACCCCACCCTACCCCAGGATACCTGGAGCATTCCCAGCAGTTCCCTTTACCTGAGGAGGCAGTGGGCGATTTCTGTGGGTGAGCTCTAGGTTTGCGTGCAGATCAGCGCCGGTGAGGGGAGAGCTCAGGTGAGCAGGGGTGGGGGCAGGGAACGTCCGGGAGGACGGAGCAGGCGATGGCTCACCGGGGCCTACACGTGCCAACCAGCCCTCTCACCCAATTTAAAAATTCTTCCGAGGGCAAAGCCGTAATCCAGGGCCTGCCGAAGCCCCTCCATGGCAGAGTGAATCCTGCTTCCTAAGTGTCCATTAATTACACTGCGGGTTCATTAAAATTCTGAGCACCCTCTTCCCTACCTTAAGCCAAGATCTGCCCGTCATTTCTAGCTCTGACACCGGGCCACCCAAGGACATCTTCCTTCCTCCCAGACCCAGTAGTTTCCTACCCCCTGCTCACCTCTGCTGTGCCCTTGCTGCATTATTAATATGACAGTGAATGTGTGTTCAGATCTGAAAGTGGACACAAACGTGACCCCCACAAGTGGCCTGGTGTGGGGCAGGAGGCAGGTCACAGAGTGCAATGGTCACAGTGAGGAGGGAGTGGAGATTGGAGGCAGAGAGGAGAACAGTCCCAAATACAAAGCCCAGA
This sequence comes from Ailuropoda melanoleuca, assembly GCF_002007445.2. Taxonomy (NCBI): domain Eukaryota; kingdom Metazoa; phylum Chordata; class Mammalia; order Carnivora; family Ursidae; genus Ailuropoda; species Ailuropoda melanoleuca. The sequence goes on from NC_048223.1 coordinate 126,899,413, forward strand.
AGCGGAGGCAGAAAAGAAATGAGTGGACATTTGAAAGAGCGGTCACGGACTGACTTCTGTCCTCTCTGAAATTCCCGTGTTGAGGTCCTAACCCTAGGACCTCAGAGTGCAACTGGATTTGGAGACAAAGTTTGTCTGTTTTTAAAGATTTTCTTTCTTTATTTATTTGAGAAAGAAAGAAAGAGAGAGAAGAGGAGGAGAGGCAGAAGGACAAGCAGACTCCCTGTTCAGCGCCGGGCCCGGCACGGGGCTTGATCTCACCACCCTGAGATCAGGACCTGAGCCGAAACCAAGAGTCAGATGTTTAACCCACCGAGCCACCCAGGCGTCCCTGGGGACAGAGGTTTTAAAGAGGTAACTAAGGTAAATGAGAGCATGTGTTCTTTTTAGCCAGGGTGAGATAACTACTGCTGTGCCCAGAGGTCTGACCTCAGCCTCTGATATGGCGGGACTCCTCGAGGAGGAGACCATCACATTACTCCGTGGCATGTTGTCTTCATTGGGTCCCTTTCATGCAGAAAGGCCAGGTCTTTTTCTTCTGATGGGAACAGGCACACTCGCTGCATATGGGTTTCCCTTTCCTCCCCACAGGGCCTCAGGCAGCACCACTACTAAGGTTCACAAGGGTGACATCCACTGGCATGGATCCCACCTAATACTGCAAGGGGCTGACTGTGAGGGTGGGGCCATGGTATCAGACACAGAACCACCCAGAAGCACCCAGCCTGCAGGGCCAGTGAGGTTCCCCTGGAGACAATGTTCCAGGAGGATGGGCTGTGCCCCGGGAAGCTGTGTCCCCGATGGGAAGAATTCCTGGGTCAGGAGCCATGGAGTGAGAGGACGAGTGGCCCCACCGCCATGACCACCAGTGACGCACCGGGATGCTTTGTGTGTCCAGTCTCCACACCTCTGTGCCCCGTGGTGTTAGAGTCTTGGTCTCCAAAGGAGAAATACTTTCCCCAGTGAGATACAGGAAAGTCCCGTTGATCTCTCAGCTCTGGCTGCCACCTAGGGACCTCAGGCTCCTGCTGCCCAGAGATCAGCAGGCAGGGAGAGGGTCATCACCTTGGCAGGAGATCTGACCCTGGCCTCCAGGAGGATGTCGGTCTACTATGATACAGGGTTCCCCCACTGATCCAGTTGGGCCCTTCTTGGTTCTCCTTTGCCCAGTTGTGAGGGTAAGACAACAAGGGCCCGGCCGGTCTGAGAAGGGCATGGAGCCCGGGGCCTTGACCCATCATGATCTGGGGCACACCATCAGGTCAGCCACGAGGCTGGCAGATGTGCTGGCTGAAGACAAGGGCTCTCGGATGGGCATTGGAAGAAATGACAGTGAGTACTTGTTGTGGCCCTGGAACAGTTCCGGTGGTGGAGGCCGCCTGATCTCAGTGGGGGTATGAGGGCCTGGCCATCGTCGTCCAGCACAGGACGCTGTCTTGGGCCCTATACTCAGGGCTCCCTGTGGGGTTGGCTGAGGCCCTGTCCAGCCTCCATTGCAATTCATTTTGCCTTCTGTCTGGACCCGTTTCTTCTCCATCCTTCTAAAGAGGTGGATCTCTTAAAAATGTGCCACGTCCCCAGGCGGGTCCCAGCAAGGGCGGGCTTCCAGGGAGCCCAGCCTCCAGGTGGCACAGAGCAGAAACCAGGCTCCGAGCGGGTCGAACACCACGGTATTCATGTTACTCACTGCAGTAAACTCAAATATCATCGGGACGTGGCTTAAGGACACAAAGACCAAAAGACAAGAAGAGAGCCCTGCACTGGAGCTTGTGTGCTTACATACTCTCCGTGCACACGATCCCCGAAGGGAAGGGCTTTCTGAGGGAGCCCAGTGCACCCTCCACACCCACCTGACTGCGGAACCCTGCAGGACTCCAAGGCTTGTGTCCTGGGACCTCAGCATGTCCCTGATGGCATCTACCCAGCCAGGGCTGGCCCTCTCTTTTGCAGGCACACCGGAAGGGAGAAAACCAAAAAGCAAAACACTTTCCATCTTGAGGGTACAGCTTGCATTGTCTGCATTTGCACATTCGAAGGAGGGAAGGAGGGCTTGCTTTTATCTGTCTCCTCCCTCAACTCCCCTTCTGAGAGGTCCTGCTCCTTTTCTGCCTCCTCTCCCATTTCCAAAGCTGAAGTCACACACACACACGCACACGCACACGTGTGCACACATGCGATTTCCTGTGAATCCAAAAAAACAAGAAAGAAAACAAAAAGCTGGCAGATGCTGATTTTTCCGCTTAACTGCACATATTTTATAGTATTTCTCTGTGTTTTTCTCCCAAGACGCCCACCTGACCTCGCTCGCTCTCCAAATTCCCTCCATTGTGGCCAAATGTCACAGATCGTGTGAGGCGGTTTCAGCCCATGAAAATATGCCATAAATGAGCGCGGCTGCCCCTTGCTCTTAACCCTTGCCTTGCCTTGGGCAGCCATCTATTTTTCCTAAATGAAAAGCCCCTTCATTAGCCAGGTCTTTCTGACAGGGAGCAGGGGGGGATCCCTGGAACACACCCTCACTAGGAAGCTAAATGAAAACAATCAGAGTGCTTGGTTTTCATTTGCCTACAAAAGTCTTGGTGTTTCAACTAGTATTTCAAGAGCTGGGGGAGGAAAGCACCCTCCCGTGTCTCCCTCAAACAGCGCAAGGACAAAGAACCTGCAGAAAATGTCAGAGCCCCCGAGCACCCCCCTTAGAGCTAAAATTTGCTACAAGAAAAAGAGAAAGGCAATGCTATCACAAAAATTAAAACAATTATTCCACAAACCAACTTAAAGGAAAGACAAAAAGACAATTCTTTGGGTATCCTAAGTACAGCCTGAGCTGTGATTTTGTATTCACATCAAAGTCGACTTTTTAATTTTTTTCTAGAGGTTTTCAACAGTTTCTGAAAAATACGAACAATTTTCAGGCGTATCCGGTGCCAGGCACAACAGTAGTCGGATCTCAAACGTGCCTGAAACATGGTCTTATTCCTAAGACATTCCTACCAGACATCTAAATAGATGTCCCAATTTTAATCTAATTTGCAAAGAATCTTGCGACAGGAAGCTCCAAATCCAGGGAGCTCTCGGTCTCCGAAGGCTCAGGGATGTGGCTGGAGGGGAATGACTCAGAAGTGTGCCTCTTACGAAACTTGTGAATTTTCCAGGTTCCTCTATCGCCTGGAACTGCTTATCTCCGGTCTGCTGTTTTAAGTCTGCGTTCCAGCATTTCTAAACAGGACAAATGCTGTGAACAGGAACAATTTCCTTCAGAAAAACTCCTCTTTTCTACGTAGTACGGGGACCAACTGCTGGTTCTAATCTCATGTCCCCTGGGACCTTGCAGAGCTTCCTCGGAAATGCATTGTTTACAACTTCTGAACTTTTTTTTTTTTTTTTAAGATTTTATTTATTTATTTGAGAGAGAGAGAGAGAAGGAACGCAGGAGCTGGGGGAGCAGCAGAGGGAGAGGGACAAGAAGACTCCATGCTGAGTGCAGAGCCTGATGCCTGGGCTCCATCCCAGGATGCTGGGATCAGGACCTGAGCTGAAATCAAGAGTGGGTCGCCTAACCCACTGAGCCACCCAGGCGCCCCAACTCCTGAAAATTTTTAAGCACGTGAAAAACGAATTTAAAGTAACGTAAAAGCTCTCGATTTCTTCCTGTCTCCCCCGGTTCAAAGATACCGATGGGAACTTCAGGGCAGAGCGACCCTGGGGGGATCCAGGGAGCAGATGGCGCGAGCACCGGTCCCTTGCTCCCGGCCCTCGGCCTCAGCGGCAGGCCGGGCATCCCTCGCACGCCCTTCGCGCTCTGCCCGCCTGGCTCTGCCGAGATGCCCAGGACGACGTGGTCACGCGGGGAGAGCGCGTGCGCGCTGCCGCCCGAGTGTGAAGCTGGTTGTTCCGCGAGCCATCTTGGCCATTTCTGTGCAAAGGAACTATAAATTCTTCAGTGGCACTGAAATGGTCTGAAATGTAAGTTTGAATGACTCCATGGAATATGTGTCCATATAATACAGTGTTTTACTGTCCGTTTGCCTTTTTCTGCTGGAAATATTTTATTGCCTGGGATACAGCACGGCTGGGGGCTCACCATCTCCTTAGCAACAGATGCTAAAGTTCTGTGTGTCAAATTCCACCATTGTGTAGACCGGACCCCTCTCCACGGCAGCACGTCTCCTTCCGACTGCTGACTCTCTGAGCCTTTCTGGGGCAGACCACCAGGAATGAATCAAATTGGTTCTTTCTTTCTTTCTTTCTTTCTTCTTTCTTTCTTTCTTTCTTTCTTTCAATTTTTTAAAAACTGTAAAACCATTTTTAAGGATACGGTTCCATGGCGTCAAGTACAGGCACATTGTTGGGTGTCTTTTTGTTTTTAATATTGATTTCACACCCATTTGCAGAGCCTGGCGCTGGGCCAGGCTGCTAATAGTGCAGTGAAGGAATCAAGACCTTTGACTTCTTGTAGGTTGATGGCACTAACATCTGGGTGCATTGGCTTCTGAAAAGATCTCGATAAGAAGAAAAGCAGAGGGCACGTGTCTGAGGGCTTGCTTTTAGAGAATATGGGCAGCAAGGCCCCCTCTGAGGAGGTGCCCTAGGTCTGAGACACCACCAGTGTGAAGAGGACCAGCCTTGATGAGGTCTAGAGAGACATTCTGCGAGCAAAAGAAACACACAAGAAATGACAACAGAATGCTTTCAGTTGGTAAGTATATATATGTATATATATACACACACACACACACACACACACACACACACACACTGGGTGTGTATGAAGGACAAAGAGTTGATCATTGAGCCAGAACATGCTGAGCTCTGAGGTGTGGCCCCAGTGGAGGTCAGGGGGTCAGGCAGGAGTCCGATCATGCTGGCCATCGTTGGGAAGTCATGGGGGCTCACGGGGAGGTTAGGCAGGAGCTTCTGTGATATGCTTATTGCTAGGTAAAGGTTGTTCTGGGATGCAGTTTGTATGCAGGGTAGGGAGTCAAGGGGTAAGAGTGCAAGGAGAGCACATTCCAGAGGCTCCCCTGGAAGTCCTAGAGAGAATGGGGCGGTTTGAATCAGGCTGATGGTGGCACAGATTGCAATGTACGTAGAGGTGACATAGGACCAGCTCTTACGGTAGAACTGAAGCCCCCAAACCCAGACACCTTCTGAGCTTTAGTCCTGAACAACAGAATAATGACGGTGCATTTACTACGCAGGGGAAGAGAGAGGAGAAATGTTTTTATAGGGAGGGAAGCATGTGTCGAGACTTCTGCTCGACAGGTTGGGCTGGCAGGACGAGCTAAGAATCCGGGGCTCTGTGGAGGAGCCAGGCTGGATCTACAGGCATGGAAGCAACTGGAATAGAGTGTTCAAAATGAGGGGGTGGATGAGACGTCTTAGGAGAAGGATCAGTGTCTCTTTGTAAAGGGAACAGAATCTTGGCCTATGACCCTGGATAAGTCCCTACTCTGTTTTCCATCTGAAGAGCAAGAAGGTTGTCCATGGACAATGCCAAGGCTCCTTTCCAGCTAAATGTTCACAGTTCTTTCTAATCTCCTTCCAGGGGCCTTGTTCTCTGCACACAAAGATGACTCTGGGCCATCCACTGCATTATGCCCCTGGATGGAAGGCGGTCATCTAGAAGGCCGCCATCACTCTTGAAATTTTTCGTTGACAGAGTTCACCACTGGTATGAGGAGAAAGCCAGTCTTCTTGGCGGAAAAAGCTGCTTCTGTTTTGTTCTGGAAGAATATTGTGGTGGAGGTTGGCAGCAGGAGCAAGGATTGGGAGTGAGAGAAGGGGAAGTTGACCCAAGGCTGGGTCAGAAAGTATTACTTCTTCAAATGTCCTTAGAGTGGCGTAAGGTCCGGGTCATCATTATCTCCCTCTGAAACTCCCCGCTGTGTCCTCCTCCACCCACTCATCTTCAACCTTCCTCAAGTCCCAGGGGACTCTTAACAGTGAACCAGTAAGATAAGCAGGGAGCACGTTGGAAGCAAATCAATCTCAGAGTTTATTAAAAACTAGCTATTGCAGAATATTTTTTAACTCCTCAGGGAAAATACTTCCAACAACCCTATAAATCCCCTTGGCCTTTGGCTCTGAGCAAACATACCACGGATTCAAAAATGAATTTGGTTTTAAGCTAGCCAGCCTTTCTTGTGTCCCATCCACTGCCATCACCTTGACAAGTGTTCAATCTACAGAAGGTTTAGAAAACTGGAAAGAGGAAAAGTGCCCCCAGAACCTAAGGGTTTTTTTTTTTTAATAATATTTCCTTTGGTATTGCCTGAAGTGCCTTAAATCGACAAGATGGCACTTGTGTGGGAGGGTGGGAAGGAGGACTCACACAGACATGCCTTCAGGTCCCAGCTAGGAACCTTCCAGCAGAGCAGTCGTGAACAAACTCCTTACCTCCCGCAGCCTGAGTGCTTATCTATAAAATGGGGGTAAGATCTCAGGGCTCTTGCAACTATGATTGCTCCCTTCACTGTCACACTTATTCTCCATATTATTGTTACTAGGAGAAGCTGGAGTCTTCAGAATTCCTATTCTCCAAATGGTCACTTTACTCACAGAACACAATCACTGGTTTTTCAAAAGTTTCCTTACAGTGAACATTTTTCCAAGGACAATGTTTAGTAGTGGGGAAGGGACTAGTAGTAGCAGAAAAGGGTAGCCGGCCTGAAAACCGGACACCACCTGGCAGCACAGCACTCATTCAGAGAGGAGTAAGGGGCAGCTTCCCATGTTGGAGAAGGAGCTGCTGACATCCCACAAAGCTTCACCTGGAGTTCCACGGTCCCCAGACAGTCCTGCAGGAAGACATGGAGGTTGGCATGAGTTCCCTGGGTCTAGAGCAATGCTTGGGTCAGGGCTGTGATTGAGCCTTCACAGCCACCTGTCCTCAAAGCCAGGGAGACTGCCCCATCAACGGCAGCAAGCCTCCCCAATCCCGTGCAGATCATTCAATGCCCTTCTGCCAGCGCTGCCCTCATCCTCCCCACGTAGGGCTGCAGGCGTCGGTTCTGTGTAGCACGCCCTGATTCCTCCTAGCGGGGGAGTCCCACGGGGGCTCATCCACGAGTAGGGCAAGTGTTGGCACTTACCTTGTGCAAGGCTGCCATTTCCACTGGAGGAAACCCAGATGCCGTGGCTTGGCAAAGTCCCTCCAGTGTCTTCCAGTGACACTACTTAGGAACGCTGAAAGGCTCCTGGGAAAGGGAGATAGCCTTGGCCTTGCAGGCCCCCACGGGCAAACAGGAGAATGTACTTTGGAAGTGGGAAGAAAGGCGAATTCTTCACAAGGCCCAGCTTGAACTGGCCAGGACTCCAGCCCCACAGCCCTGGCTAGGAGGCCTGCACAGAGGCCTAGCTTGTGCCGAACCGTGGCATCACATCCTGTCAGCCTTCAGTCCTTCCTCCGTGCCTGTTCAAGTGTCAGGGACAGAGTGGAGAACAGGACGGGCCAGGCTTTCCTTGGAGATGGTTGGGTGGGTGGGCAAGGCCCGGAGGCACACAGCAACAGAGGAAGCCGATCAACAATGTATCCGTGGGACCTGAGCGCGGAGGTGGCCATAAAGCCAGGAGGGAGTGGTTGACCAGTTGTCAGGGCCCTGCTCAGATGGTGCAGGGATCTCCTCTTGGGGCCTGAACGTCTAGCAAAAGTCTGGTGCTCTGTGGGGCGGGGACAGGGGCAGTAGGGACAGCTTGACTTTTTGAGGAACGAGGGAAAGACAAGTAAGATGAGGGCCGTTGAGAGTGCAAGATGGAGGGATGGGCCTGGAGGGTTTGGTTTTACCAGAAGTATGATGGGAGCCACGGATTGCTTTAAGCATTGACGTGGCAAGGCCTGGATCGCTGCTGCCACAGAGGGGTGGGCAGTGGGGGGGACAGCAGCTGGGGTCTGCACAGGAAGTCACTGGGCGCAGCCCAAGAGAGACTCAGGTCCCACAGCTTCAAGGAGAGAACGTGGGAGGAAGGAGAGCTCAGGAGGGCAGAGTAAGGGTCCCACCGGATGAGCAAGCCTCGAGTGAGCCTGTCCCACTACCAGGCTTCTCGCCCACCCTTAGTTCAGTAATTGTGGCTGCTTTGTTAGCACTTTGCGAAAGTCTCCTCTGATCCTGCGGATGGGTTGTTCAGAGCCTGCTAATTACTGAGCAAGTAGGATGGGAACACCGGGTTGGGGATCTTAATCTAGGACAGTGTTTTTGCCAGGTTCAGGAAGTTCTCTGGGAGGGTCGTTAACTCTGTGAAGCCACGAGGGACCCATCCGGCGTCCTTGGGGAATAATCCGCAAAACCAGGCTCTGGCTGAGGGTGTGAACTCCTTTAGGTTCTTGTTTATCCTGGAGAAGTAATAGCTTGATTCCCTGCAGAATCGATGAACGTTAAACTCTAACCTGTTCTAGAATATTCAATTTTAAATTTTACGATCATGCACTTTTACACAGAAGTGGGATGATAGTTTCAAGAACTCAGGTCACACGCCTTTAAAACGCCACTTGGTATTTCTAAGGATGGTTTCTATTCAAGTCTTCAGACAAATCGCTGAGCTAAAAAAAAAATTGTCAATTGAAGATGCCCTTTGATAGTAATACCGAACACTTTCTTATTGAAATTTAAGGAAAGTCATGTTGCAATATTGTGTCTTAACCAAATCTTTATTTTACAAAAAAAAAATGACCTCCATTTTGTCAGTTCACCTAAGAGAGAAAATAAAATGAAGCATAGACGTTTCTCTACTTTCCACTGATAAAAATTTATCAAAAATGGAAGAATCTGCAGAAAAATTTGGAAAGATTTATTCCTAAAGTGTCATAACTATGCATAAAAGTCTCCATTACGTCATGTCATCTGGACACTTCCTAACATTTAGACCTTCAATAATTAATTTTTATATGAAATGTGGCTGCATCTTCCCATTGGAAAGAACAGCTAAATAGACCACGTAGATTAAAATACATCAATAACTCATAAGATGTTTATTTCTTGTAGGGTGTAAAAATATTTTGCGTGTGTTGTGTGTGTGTGTGTGTGTCCTGAATTAAGGAACAGGAGGGTTTTTGTTTCCAGATAGAGTAGATTCAGAGAAGTTTGTTTTGCCAATATTGCTGGCCTGTAAAATCTTGGATTTAAAGAAATACAAAAAGACAGATCAAGTAAAAATCTCTCCCTACATCAAAAACCCAGGAATGATGTTGAAATTCTAACAACAAAAAGATTTCAATTCATGTGCCACGTGCAATCTGCCACTCTAAAAGATATCGGAAACCTCTAGGTAAATTATACCGACTTGTTGGAAGTTGCATATATTGATTAAAACATCAAGCAGTTACATACAAACCAATAATGAATTACTTCATGCCAGAAGATAAAACTTTGTGATATTTAAAATTACAGACTTGAAAGTAAGTAAAATTACCCCTAATTACGCAGAAGGGAGCAACACCTTTGCAGTAAACAAGATAAGCACCTCAAACAGCGCTAATAATTTTAATTAACATTTTCTAGTTTCCTTTCACCTCTTTTCAAGGTCACCTCCTCCCTCTCTGAGGAAAGGCACTCCGGCTGCCACCGCCGCACACACTTCCTCCGCGGTCCTTACCATCAGGACTAAGGCACAGGCCAATTTTATAGCACTGATTTTTTAAAAATAAGTAATTGTGCACCAAGGTAAATATTGAATCGCCGCAGCCCGTTAGCGATGATTTAAAAATGAATTGCAAATCTAATTTCTCAACCTTGTTAAGATTGTAACTTGTCTTTACTGAGTCCCTCGATTTGAATTATGAAATATGCCTGAACTGTTGAATATTCAGATTATAATCCAAGTCAAGAAGAGCTTAGTTATCAACGCTGCAGATGAACCCCTTGCGTAACACAGCCTATCTGTATAGTGTTTGTACTCTCTGTTGAGTACCGATTAATACATTCATTTGTTCAAGATTTATGATTTTGCTAAACTGTTTTCTCTCTTTTGTAAATTAAGAAACCAGTAAGAATGGGGTTTTGTTATATCAATGGGTTTGTTCCATGCCACAAATTTAATGTACGGGGTCACTCAGAATATAATGTGTAGAGAAAGAATCTCATTAGGCTAAAATGAATGTAAAATGTGTCAATTTGATCCAAATGAGAACTGTAGTAAAACCATGTTTGATGTTCATGTGCAATAAATCTTTAACATTTGTCTGTAAAGTATTAGAGAACCCACAGGGAAATCTGTGTTTGTGATAGCGGCACATTCCCCATGCTTTTCCTCTATTATTCTTTGTTGGCATTTAGCATATGGAAGGAAAAGTGAAAATCTGAGATGGGGGTTATTAACTATGATTCTAAAGTAAATAGAAAATGAACCACACGAGCTGTAGAGTACTCTAGAAAAACGAGGAGTCGTTTTAGAAAATAAGGAAAACAAACCTTTGAAGATACCTTCATTGTGCATTTTGAGAGATGCTATAAATAGTCCTTCAGTTTCAATCTGGGAAAACAGCACCCAGTTTGATCTATGTTTGCCCTGAGTGTCTTTTAGCTTTAGATTTGATTTGGGGAAGATTTTAATGTTTTCATTTTATGTTGCATATGTGATGACCATTATCTTTCCAATTCATTTTTATTTTGATATATTCATATTGTTAATTACTGTTGTATTTCAATTTTCTCCCTAGTATTTTTGTTCCTTCATAATGGCTTTATGGTTCACTGGACCGAAATGACTAAAATGAAAGATTTCCAAGATTTCTTCTGGGAGTAATTTACAAAAGACCACCATTTTTAATTGCTCCTGATGTTTAGTTCTGGATATCTGCTTCAGAAAGAAATCAATCTCCGTCTTTTAGGTGCCATACTGAGCACATCATCATCTCTTTTAGAAATCTTGATAATTAAACCTTTTTTCCCGTAAATTACTTAAACATTTTCCTTCTCGATCTGACTCCTCTAGCAGTTTCAAGCACAATAATGCATGTACTATCTCTGTTTGCATTCTGTAATTCTTTTCTTTTTGCAAAAACTTGTTTTGCTCCTTAATGTCGGGAAAGATAATAATTATCAGTGTGACGTCAAAAATAATTAAGGGAAATAGCAGGGTTTACCCAATAGGAGAATTCTTCCTGCACAAGAATGGAAGAGAATTAATTTCCCAATGTTACTATAATTAAAATCATCTGCAGAATCCCAAGTACAAGAAAAAGTTAACAATCAATATGTCTTCAGTAAAAAACAGCTTCTTTAAAAAAATTGGCATGTTAAAGATTTCATAGGGTCATTGATAAGATCGGCGGGAACATTCTGTCAAGAAGCCATTTCTTGTGAGGCACCTTGCTAAGATTCTCTTAGAAGGCCACGTTCCCCTGTTTGCAGTAACATGGACACACATTCCCAGGAAACATGCTGATTTCAATGCCAAATTAGCATGTGGATGGAAAGAGGGCTCTCTCTTCATTACCTTTAACTAGATAGCTGTTGCCGATTTGGGGCGGGAAACTGTCACAGCGAGACATCTCTAACTGTCTTCTGTACTCTGTAGTCACTCGGCTTGTAAAGGTTTGGTAACTGATCACCAGTATTCCTGTTTTCTTTGGCAAAACTCTATTCTTAATATTCATGCTGATTAAAGATATCTGTGTTGACAAAAGTACTGAGAGTCAACTATTGTACTCGTGTCTGCACAAAGTACTGAGCAAGGGCCCGTGCCTAGATGAAAACTCTTTCTTCAGGGTGCGTTTGTGCAGTCTACACGGGGCCGTGATTCTGTATGCAACGATTCTGTCTTTCCTTTTCACTTGAAATCCAAGGGACTCGTCTGTATTTTCCACTGGAGTTTAGAATATATTACAGGACATTTTTTGAAACGGATTTATTTTCCTGATTATGTTTGGCTTTGATTAATATTAAAATCAGTTGCCATCTCCTGAGTGTGCTCTGTGTTGGAAGGAGGCCCAGGAACGCGCAAGGAGTCGAGGGGAAGCCAACCTGATATTTTACTGCGGATAATTCAGATACGGGATCAGGAGTGGACGGCGGTGAATTCTGTTAGAGAATCATAGTTCTGGACACAAGTCCCAGAGGAAGGCCGGTCCAGGCTCTCAACCAGGGGCAGCCTCCATCCGGCTGTGGTACACAAGCTTCCACAGATGCACGTCCGAAGTCAGATGGAGATTCACAGGCAAGTCTGAAGCTTTTGGGCTCATACTTGTGTGGCCACCTAGCAGGGCCCTGGGAGCTCCCACAGCAGTGTTGCATTTGTACTTTGGAGGGCCTCAAAAATGTGTAAGCTTTTGACTTCCCCACCCCTGAAATGGATTCATCCAGTCCATTGTGAAGGGCACAGATTTGTCTTTCTAGTTTTCATTTTATGTTTTGTACAAATCCAGGCTTGCATTAGAAACAACCTATTTGAAGACAAGAAGGAAAGGAGAGCACACCTCTCCCTTGGGTCCCTTTTGCTGTCCTGGAAAAGAAAGAGATCCCAGGCATAATGTCCTCTGAATGCCCTCCTTGTGTCCCCACATCCATGCCTTCCTTTTCTCCAGCCAACTGTAGCCCCCACTTGAGGGTCTCATCCATCTCATTCCCAACGCCCCTTCAACCATCCCCTGTGCTCATGCGGCCTGAGTAGCTTTTCTACAGAACACACCACTTACCTGTTCGGACTGGACCTCCATGGCCCAGCGCACATCCTTCTTAGCCTCGCTGCCCATCTCCCTTACGTACACTCCGTATTCTAGGCAACTGGTAGAGGTAGAAGGAAAAAAACCAGCAGATGAATTCCCCGTCTACCCCTTGCCAGTCGTGAATGTGCGTGAATGAAATCCCCAAGCTTCCGTTTGTGCCTCTATAAGATTGTGCTGAAAATAGTCCCCACCTCACAGGGCTGTTAGAGCATTAGCAAGGTCAAATATGTAAAGTTTGAGGCACTGCTTGGTACACAGTAGGTGCTCAATAAAAGTTACCTTCTTTTTTCAATGCTGACAACCTCCTGAATGCCCACGTTGTTCTCAGGGCAGTCACTCAGCCTGTGTCCATTTATAGAACACTCTTGCCCCACCCTCGCTTACCTGTCAAAATCCTCAGCGCCCTTCAGGACCTATGTGTTAAGTCTCCCACACTCCACGTTGTCACTGTCCGAGTGGGGCCCTGTCTCAGCCGCCTCTCAATCTCCAGGGCCAACAAGAGCAGAGTATGCACTCAACAAACTAGCGTTACATGAATAAATGAACTGAAATGTAACCTCTTCCAAGGAACCGCTCCAACCCCTCCCATCCAAAAGCACCCTTGCCCTCCTCCGAGCTTGGGTAGACCATTTTTCTGCACCTTTAAGGAGGTGTCTAATGCTTTCGGTCTTATAATTGGAGAGATGAGCTATACACAAACACAGCCATAATATATTGAGCTCCTTGGGGGCAAAGGCTGTCTCAGCTGCTATGATGGAAACATCCATGACATTCATGGCAGACCCTAAAGGATTATTTTGATGGAAGGTGTTCCTTGCTCCATGTAATAGATCCAATTTAGCCAAGTGCTCCATCAAGCAAGTTTCTGATTCTCTCATTGACTTAATTATGGATACATAAAATTTGGCACAGATTACATGAGTGGCTATTTAACCCCTAGATCCCCAGTTAAATTTTTGACATTGTTTTGGAAATAATCCCTAAAACTTGAGTTATTTTTTTTCTCCCCCCAGCACCAAGTTTAGAGCGATTTTTTTTTTACGAGCTCCCATCCCCCACGTTGTTCCAATCCTTACACTTGCAGGTCTCTCTCCAGACGTCTTTGCCCAGTAATAATCACGGTGTGTTCCCAACCTGACTGATGGCTGGTGTCCTCATTAAGGACCATTACCCTGAAAAGGGTGTTTATTGAACCTGGCAGAGTGCTGATATTTGTTAGACCCTGTCATATGGTTGATGGCGTTTAGTCAGAACTCATTCGGAAACAGGAGTGAGCCGTTCAAACTGGCACCGGCAGCAGGGACACGGAGGTGGGCTCAAGATGGCAGCACAACTCTCCATGGCGCCCGCAGGCCAAGGAAGGCTGTTCCACCTGGTGGCTTGACTCCTCCACTCCCCCCGCTCTGAATTCTGTTAAATGGATTTCTGTTGAGTGAGAGGTACTCCTACCAAGTCGATGGAAATTAGAGAAACCAGGATATGTTTGAATTTCACAACTACTTTTGTCCTACACAGGCCATGCCGGGATTATTTTAAAAGGATTGTGACTAATGAGAGAATTGATGGCATTGGGGAAAAGTATGTTTTCAGATAAACCAGTAATTTAATTCTTTATATAATTACAAAGGATTGAGCTCACTGAGAGATGGAAGAATTCATTATCTTCTGGGAGATATTACAAAGATAGAGATTTTTGTGTAAACACCTAGAATTGCCATCCGCGTTAGTCATTCTATTTCTTGAAAATACGTACACCATAGAAACTGGAATGTTGGGGTATCAACGTACAAAGACAAGGACCAGAGCCTAGATCAATACTCTGGAGTTTGCATCTGGCTTCCTCACTTCTCCCCAGCTGTGGGAGGGCTCAGCTCTTCCAAGCTGCAGTCTTCTTTTTGGTAAAATTCATCGACTCCAGTGATTTTAAAACATGTTTGATGTGCTGGAAGTGCTGATGTAAGACCAAGCAAACGAAATACGCTATCATCCCTTAGAGGTATTCACAGTGTGGGGGAGGGTGGGTGGTGTATTTCTATAAACATTTCTTGATGTATATACATCCTACAAAGAGATGGAGAGACCAGGACTTATAGAAGCAAAAGCTGAAAGACCTAATTCTGACCAAAATGAATGGACTCAAAGCCAAGACAATGGCTACCATTGATGGCTGATCTTTATTGAGGGCTGACTGTCAGACCTCCGCACTGACGTGTACTGACACTATCTCATTTAATTTGTTGAAACACAATCTACTGAATCTCTGCATTTTAAAAGACGAGGGATAGATCCCCAGGAGAAGAAAGAAATGAAAGGCAAAAGGAACAGCTTGCAGAGAAGAACCAAAACATTCATGTGTTTGTTCATCTATTTGTATCACAGATATTCTGGGCGTGGGACACTGTGCTAGGTTCTGGGATTATAATAGGAAGCAAAAACCACTCTTGATCAAAACATGTTTTTCAAGCGATTCAACAGTTACTCAAACAAATAGTCGCTCGAACACCCTTGTCCAAGGGCTCAGTCTGGGAGGGTTGTGAGTCCTGGTACAGAGACCGCGGGGGAGACTGAACCCGGCCAGGGCAATGGGCAGTGAAGCTAAGATTTAAAGGAGGGAGAGGAGAAAGCCAGACGTTGTTGAGAGGGAAGGAGAAACCAGAGTAGAAACAAGCAGGTGGGAGGGCTGGGAACAAGCCAGGGAGGCTGGGAGCCGAGACTGGAGGTCTGGGCAGGGGGAGGACGGAGGGTGGGTGAGCCTTGCAGGGCCTTGCAGGCCATGTGAGAGCATTTGGTCTTGCTGCTAACAACTACAGAAAGCACAGAGACGGATCTAGTTTGCCTGTTGACTTTGGTGTGGGGGAGAAATTGCGAAAGGTCTGCATGGACACTGGCTGAGCAGACAAGAGGCCACCGCCATGGTCTGTTGGTAGAGTGAAGAAGGACAAGTGGACACGGGTCTCATGATACTTAGGAACTACTCTGCCTGTCCACCTGGGATTGTTCCAGGCTAAGGTGAATAAGGCCATATAGGTCACAGAGTGGGGTTGGGCCCTGTGTTTCTCATGAAACAAGAAGCCGGAGTCCACCATCCCAGGGCTGGCATGGTGGCCCATGTCTGGCCTTTAGCTTTTTACTCTGCAACCCTTGGCAAAGACCTTCATCCTCTCAGCCACTCACGGCCACCTGAGGATGCCGCAGGTAAACCTCTTGCTCGCATTCCAGAAAGGAAGACAGAGGCAGCAGAGAGAATGGGAAGGCACCTGTATCTGGAAAGCAGACATTTCTCAGACACCCCAACTCACCGACTTTTGGGGCTCTTTGGCCAGAATCGTATCACGTGACCACACTGCTGGTGAGAGATGCTGGAAATGGGGTTTTTTGTTGTTGTTGTTGTTGCTGATTTTTTGGCCAGGCACTCTGTTGCCCTACATAAAATCAGATTTTTGATTTGTAAATTAGAAAAAGAGAGTGGACATTGGGTGGGCACTGAGGAGTTTTGCAACACTGCCCTGCTCTTCTGGTCCCTAGAGTGAATTACATTGATAGTATTTATTACTACCTAATTACAGATCTGTTTGTTGACCATTTCTCCCTCATGTAAACTCCAGGAGATCGAGGGCTTTCTCGTCTTGTTCATCAAGGAATTCCCAAGGCCCAGGGGAGAGTCTAGCACGTAAGTGGTGTCTAATAAATTTCTGTTGGGTGAATAAATGAGAGGTGAATTCTTGCAGAATTGGTGATGGATGGGAGGTGGGGGAGGGGGATTTGGAGAAAAGGGCTCAGAATGACTCCTGTTTCTACTTGCTCCCAGGAGCAGGTGGTGGGACCATTTACGGGGCAGGGGAGCCTGCAAGAGGGCAGTTCAGGGGTGAGGCACGACGGCTTGTGGGTGCCAGAGGGAGCTCCAAACCGGCAGCTGGCTAAACAGATGTGGAGCTCGGAGGAGAAGTCTGGCTAGAGATGCATCTTTGAGACTCATCCAAGAATAGGTGGAAATCAAAGCCAAGATTGTGGATGAGATTACTGAGCGAGAAAATAAAAGAGGGAATGACCACTCGGTCACTGGCAATGTAGAATAGAAGTAAGAGAGTTACGGGAGATGAGCTGAAAATGCTAGAAGAGACCAACTCCATTGCCTTTCTCCCCCTAGTAAGGCATCTAGGTTGAACTAGGCCTGGAAAACACCCTGAATTCACTCCTTGATTCACTCAGTGAATAATTATTGATGTTTACTATATGCTGAGCACTGACTCAGGCCATGAGATATGGAAATGATTAAAACACTGTCCCAAAGTAGCTCACTGCCCCACCGGGGAGACGGGAATGTGAGGAAACTGCCCTAACTCAACGCAGCAGGTGAAATAAGCCAGGTATGCACAGGGCCATCTAGGTCACAGAGAGGGCCGGGTGGCTGTCAGCGTGGCAGCTGCCATAAATGGTGCCGGGGTGAGCCAGGTGGCCAGGTATGTCTAAGCGATACACCAGCCCTGAGGGACTGCACGGAAGGTGCGAGGTTTGCTCAAAGCACTCTGAGCCGTGCCGTGTTATTGAAGGCAGGACACAGCAGGAGGCAGGGATGGAGGATGGAGAGAGCGCCAGTGTGGAGGGCGGCCTTGAGGAGGGAAACCTGCATGTAAGAAACACCACCCCGAGGTCTGGCAGTGGTCTGGGCGGGACTCGTGCACCTCTGCTTTGGAACATAGATTTTATCGAACAAGGGATAACTGAGGTTGGGACATAGGGAAGGGTGGAGGTCAAGGATGAGCCTCAGACTTCTAGCATGGAGGACAGGCACGTGGTGATTCCACCAACCAAGGGGAAGAATCATGGGGGAGAATGGGGAGAGCACCTCTGGATGAATTCCCCGCTGGCAGGACACTATCCTAGCAGATGTTTGTGGACTAATAATCTATAGGTAGTACAAGGAACACACACACACACACACACACACACACATACACACACACACATACACACACACATACACACATACACACACACATACACACATACACACACACACACACACACACACACACACACACACACAACAGAGGCTAGAATGTCTCCCAAGTTCCTGCCTTGGGTGACCAGGGAGACTGTGGTGCCGGGAGCTGAGAGAAGGAGCCCTAGATATGGGGTGGGAAGCACAAGTCGTGTTTCCACGGGCCCCTCACTGCAGGTGTCTGCGTAAGCACCAGAGGATGGAGTCTGGAGCCCGAGGAAGAGGAGCGTCTGAGGCTCGAGCAACTGATCCCTGTTGAAGCCAAGGGAAAAGGTTAGCTTGCCAATGGGACGTGGGCTGAGCCTAAAGGGCCCTAAATCTGGGGGTGGCAGTGAGTTGTGTTGGGGGTCAAATGATATGCAGGCACAAAAGAAATACAGGAATCATGTAACGACACTAAAGGGCATTCAAAATATTGTCAGGTGCTACTATCAATTTACAATTACGTATAACCTAAAATTATGAAAGGCTGCAATAATAAAAATAATGTAAACTTCATATAGGAGACATAGATGTGTATATATTTCACATATTTGCATGTTTTATAAATTTATATGTCCATATATTTATGTTGTAACATTCACGACCACCCTGATAGGACAAAAGGAAAAGTCAGAAATGCACCAGAAGGGGCATTGAGCTCGGTCGGTTGAGCACCTGACTCTCGGTTTCAGCCCAGGTCACAATCTCAGGGTGGTAGGATCGAGCCCTGCTTTGGGCTCTGCGCTTAGCAGGGAGTCTGCTTGAGATTCTCTCTCTCCCTCCCTTTCTCTCTACTCTCTCTCTCACTTTGAGATGCTGGGCTCTGCAGCTCCAGGATCCTTCGCGGATGAGCTGGGGGCCCCTTATGGGTCGACTATTCCTCAAGCAGCGTCCTTACCTGCAAGAACAATAACCAGGCCCCCAGGGGTCCCACCGTGGTTCTGACCCATGAGTCACGAGGACTCAGGCCCAGAGCGGGGTCTCCGCAAGCCTAAGGTATGTTTCTCCCAGAAGCACGAGGATGGCGGGCCGTGAAAAATCCAATCAAGGAAAGAAAATAAAGGAAAAGAGGGGCCGCTCCATGTGGGAAAGCAAACCCAGGCTTTTCTCATTCGTCTGGGACAAAGAGAGCATTTTGCGACAGAGCACATTACCTCTAACACAAGTGTTTCCCTTCCCGCCGGCCTCGGGTGACCCTGTCCCTTCCCCCCAAGGCTTCGTGAGGTCAGCCTGATGAACGTGAGGCATTTTCTCAGGGGGACACCCACCCTGCTTGGCTCCAGCTCGGTTCCCATAGTTCACGGTATTACATAGAGCCCAAGAGATGCCTCTTCTCGTTTCCAAAGTGCGCCTCCTCACTCATACGCCCTCTGCTTTGGGTTTACAGCTGACACCGCTTCTGGGCCGGGCGTGCTCCGCTCCCACCGGTCCGCGGCACGGGGAAGCCGGGCTCAGCGTCCTGGCCGCACGCCCGAGCCGCCGCCGGATGGGGAGCTGCTCTCGGGAGCATTGCAAGCACCAGCGTCACTGTGACCCCGCCACTCATTTGGATTCCCGTGTATCCGTGTCAGGGCTTCGTCATGGAGGCCCAGAGGGCGGCCCCGGCCCGGCCCCGTGGCACCGGCCAGGTGCACCAGCTGGCCCTGCGGTGTCACAAGCGGTACCTTCTCTCCGGCCGTGTGAATGACCTCCAGGAGGGATGCCAGGGTCTCAAAGGAGAAGAGCTGCTCTAACTCAGCGCTTTCTCTCAACCGACTAACTTGGAACAAGCTCAATGGTGTCTGCAGAATGATATTCTGTGTCAGTGAGTGCTAAGACTTAGAACATTCAAGTGATGTCATCCGACGACCTCTGCTTCTACTGTGCCTGGAAGCCTACCACCCCAGCGGCTCGTGAGCCCCCAGCGGCTTCCCTCCGCCCTGGCACGTCAGTGTGGGCTGCAGCTGCAGGGCATGGGGACCGTAGTTGGGGGTCCTGTGGACCCAGGTTGCAGGTCTTGGCTCTGACACCCAGTTTTGCCCCTTGTGGACAGGCTTCTGGAGCCTTTTCTCCATTCCCTTCATCCTCCTCCTCTCCACCCATACCTGTCTGCTTTCCAAGCTCCAAGGCTGGTTTGTGCTGATGTCCCTGACACCACCTGGGTCGTCAGGTGCATGCACGCTCTTCAGCCTGGACTCTGACTTCTCAGCAGGAGCTCTTCCAGGCGAACCTTCCCTCTGCCCTGATGCAGGGACACCACACACGCCTCCTCCTCGAGGACAGCCCCTCCTGCTGTCCCCACTTCCCCTGGGTTCAGCCTGTGCCTCTCTCTTCGACCCTCGCAACACCCCATGGCATTCGGGCCCATGGCTATAGATGCCACGGAGTCCCAGCCTCAGCCGCTCTTCAGAATATCAGACTCATGGACTCAAACACTGCTCAACATTTCCCCTTAATCTCAAAACTCGAATGTCCCAAACAGAACTCAGCCTTCCACCAAAATCTTTCTCCCACCATCCCGCTTCCTCCATGTGCCCCACCAGCCACAAATCGGAAATCCAGACCCTCCATCTCCTTTCTCTGCTGACTTCCCTCTAGTGAATGAGCGCTGAAAACAAGTCCTGCAAAGGTCTGCAGACTCGCCCCTGCCGCTGCTCTGTCCGCAACCACCCTGTCACCTGTAGGGCACAGGCCTCCTTGACAGTCTCCGTGTCCATCTGCCCCTCCTCGTCACCTGCCTGCACGAGGCCTCCTGGCTCAGGAGTGGAAATTACAGCCTGTAGCATGACTGCTGCGACTTCCAGGGGTAGCCCTTCACTGCACGTCCCATCTGCAGCCCTCAGCCGGGTCTGCAAGGTCCCACAGTCCTATGGGCGTCTTCTGCTTGCTCAGCACCTTTTCACCAGCAGAACTCTCAGCCTGGAACACGTGCGTGTGCACACACGTGTGCTCACACACAGACATCGCTCCCAGCTCTGCTCATCTCCCAGTGCACAACTGACGGGGGGCTCCCAGGTGAGGCTCCGCAGGCTGTCCAGGCAGGCCAGGCGAGACTTCCTTTCCCTACTCCCTGCACCTGTCCTTGCCATTCCTCAGCTCCAGGTGGTGCCACTCACCACCGGCTCTGGAGACTGAAGCTGACTTGTCCAGACCAGAGCCTGTCCTGACCAGAGCCTGCCCTGACCAGAGCCTGTCCCGACCAGAGCCTGAAGAAGGAGTGTTGAGTCTGTCAGGTATGTGAAGGAGCCAATGCCACTGGACAGCGTGGGGCCACGGATCCCACAAACGTTCCACAAAATGTGTTACAGATGTCCTAGAGCTGGAAGTGGCTAAACAGCCAACAGCAAGAAAACGAGTAGATAATAACACACCCGTAAGATGGAAAAATAAACGGCCATGGGGCATTTTTTTCAGAAAACTTTTAGTGATCTAGGAAAACGATTACAACAGGTTGAAGGAAGAAAAGCAAAATAAAGACCCGACCACACAGCTCCTAATATTTATTAAATAAATGTAAACATAAAGCTTAATTTGATAAGTACCTATTACTATATATTAATATGATACATAAACTAGGATAGCATGGATATCAAGTACATAAATATCAAAGGCAAGGATCAACTTTGATTGTTGTCACATTATTTTCATGATCAGAACGAAACACTAAAAATGTAGAGAAAACAAATATTTAATGAAAGAAAACGATAGTCCAAATTTTTTTTTTCTTTTTAGTTCTGGAGCACTGACACAGCATGTTATGTTGCCTTTTTTTTTTAATGTTTTTTTATTATATTATGTTAGTCACCGTACAGTACATCCCCGGTTTCCAATGTAAAGTTCGATGATTCATTAGTTGCGTATAACACCCAGTGCACCATGCAATACGTGCCCTCCTTACTACCCATCACCAGTCTATCCCATTCCCCCACCCCCCTCCCCTCTGAGGCCCTCAGTTTGTTTCTCAGAGTCCACAGTCTCTCATGTTTCATTCCCCCTTCTGATTACCCCCCTTTTCTTTATCCCTTTCTCCTCCTACCGATCATCCTAGTTCTTATGTTCCATAGATGAGAGAAATCATATGATAATTGTCTTTCTCTGCTTGACTTATTTCACTTAGCATTATCTCCTCCAGTGTCGTCCATGTTGCAGCGAATGTTGAGAACTCGTTCTACCTGATAGCTGAGTAATATTCCGTTGTATATATGGACCACTCATCTGTTGAAGGGCATCTCTGCTCCTTCCACGATTTAGCTATTGTGGACAATGCTGCTATGAACATTGGGGTGCATATGGCCCTTCTCTTCACTACGTCTGTATATTTGGGGCCTTATAATCGCTCATATCCTCCCACACCCCCATCTCCATGCACAGCCACACCTGAACCCCACACATTACACCCACGCTTGGTGCATCTTTGAAAAAAAATTCAGTGTACCAAAGACACTTTTGAAATGTGTATATCTGTTGATGTGGTGTTTTTGTCTTCCAAGAAATTTTTCCTAGAGTGTAGATAGAATTGTATATAGAATACAATCAGCATAAAGTTATTTATAGTTAAAAAGGTAAATGAAGTGCAAGTGATAGTCAGATAAGGATTACGATATAACAAAATATTTATAGTCTTTAGAAATTGCGCTGCAAGTACATATTTAAGGCCCCTGCCCCACCCTGTCCCAAGATGTAATAATGACATAAAAGTACAAGAGGGAAAAACAAAAAGGTCACAGGCACAGAAAAACCATGTGGGTGCCTGCTTGGAGCTGGGAGAAGGGGAACACCAGGCAGCGAAATTGATTCAGGCTGTAGCCCCCTGGTACCTGGCAGAGAGGGAGTCCCGGAGGTCTCAGGGAGCCATGCCCATGCGCCACAGACACCCTGCTGGAAACTGGGCAAGGAAGAAGGAAAAATCCAGACCTAGCCCTGTGCCCAGAACTGAACCAAGAGCCGGTGGGTTCAGTGGCCTGATTTGGGCCTCATGTTGCATTGAGGTCCAGGGGAGCCAAAGGGCGACGACAACAGGCAAGCTGCTGGCCTGGGCAGATATCAAGGACAGGGACGGAGAACTCTCCTTCTCAAGACCTATGAACACAAAATACCAAGACACATTTGCATGCACTCCGTGCTGGCAGAAGCAAGCAGCACAGTCATTAATGGGAAGATGCGTTTGCTCCAGGTGAAATTAGAACAACAGAATTATGTGAAAAAAGACCTTAAAATAAGTATGTTTAGAATCCTCAAGTAAAGAAAAAAATACCCGTTTTTAGAAGAAGAAAATATGAAACAAAAAGGAAAACTTCTATCGAGACTAAGTATCCATGAACAAAGGAGCTGGTTGGGAAATCTTAAAATTGTAATGGACAGAGGGAAAGAAGCCTAAGTCCTCTGGAGGCTGGTCTCCAAAGTGCTGTGAGAAATCATTTGTCAACCTAGAGTTCTGCACCCAGCTAAGTAGCATTCAAGAGTGAGAGAAAAATAAATATATTTTCAGATAAACAAAGGCTAAAATCTACCACTCAAAGACCCTCATGGAAAGAGCTGCTAGAAGTCTTACTTCAGCAAGAATAAAGGCAAGCCCAGAGGGAAGACGTGGGTGTAAGAAATATTGATAAAACACGTTGGTAAATGTAATTAATTATTGACAACGAGAAATAATAATTAATTATGTGTGTTTTGTACAGTGAACTCAACCTCAGAAAACCTTAGTGAGGAAGGGGGCCGGGAAATTGTTGTTGGTTGTGAAAATGTGCTGCAGCTCCGGTCCCACTCGGGAGGGGGTGGAGATGTGGAATAGCTCAGACACTGGCGTTCCGTAGTGTGGACACAAAATTTAAAGAGATAATCACGGAAATAGGAGTGCAATCTATAGATGGGTTCCAGCAGAGAAAAATACAAAGGATATAGAAAAAAAATTAAAATCCCTCAAAAAAAAAAAAAAAAAAAAAAGGAGAAANAAAAAAAGAAAGGAGAAAGCACACAAAGAAATGTTGATAAAGAAGCCCAAGAAATAAGAGCCATAATTCTAAATGTGTCCCTTTTGCAAAGAGTACAATAGATGACTATATATAGTTTTACATATATATATGTGTGTGTATACATATATAGTTCTTATAAAAACTACATCTAAAATAGATTGGACAAAAATATTTTCTTTTTTTTAATTTCTTTTTAAATTTTATTTATTTATTTGACAGAGATAGAGACAGCCAGCAAGAGAGGGAACACAAGCAGGGGGAGTGGGAGAGGAAGAAGCAAGCTCCGAGCAGAGGAGCCTGATGTGGGGCTCGATCCCAGAACGCCGGGATCATGCCCTGGGCCGAAGGCAGACGCTTAAACGCTGTGCCACCCAGGCACCCCTGAACAAAAATATTTTGAATGGAAAAAGGAAAAACATATCTTTCAGTAGTATTACTACAGAAAATATAAAAATTAAAGGTAAAAACAGAGTCCTTATGTTATAAGGCAAGAATAATCAATAAAGAAGATATTTCCATGGATTTAATTAGAAAACAATAGTCAACACATTTTGAAAGACAGGAGATTTACTTAACAAACCCGACTTTAAAGAGAGGAAATCTTCATGCAGCAATGAAAATTATAAAATATTTGGAGTGACACAAGTTCATACAAATACTTGTGGAATGTATCTAAAACGGTATTTGGAGGTAAATTTATAGCCTTAAAATACATTTATTAAGAGAAAGAAATACTAAAATAAATAAAAAGAAAATCAGAAAAGGAATAGTAATATCAAGAGTAAAAGTAACTGAAAGTAAACCCAGAGATCTAGAGATGGGTCTTCAGAAAGATTAATTAAATAAAAAAAACAACAAAAACTCCAAAGAAAATGAATAAGAGAAAAAGAAAGAAAAAATGCAAAAAATAAAGACATTAAGAATGGGAAGGAGGCTCAAGTAGACAAAATATTTTGAACAACTTAATTTCAATAAATGCAAAACATTAGATAAAATGTATAACTTTCTAGAAAAATCAATACATTAATAAAATATGTTTTATTAATAAAATATAGAAAATCTGAATAAGCCTATACTCACTAAATAAATTGATTTACCAATAAAAGTCTAGAAAAAAAGTTAGTAAATAAAAAAAAAAGTAGCAGCATAGTTAAGAAAGCCCAAAAAAAGATTTTCCCAGATAGTTCAGACGCAAAGACAGTCTTACGGGTGAATTTCTCCAAACCTTGAAGAACAGATAATTCCCACTTTATACAGTCATAAAGACTAGAAAATAATCCAGCATCCATCCACCTCAGGTTTTTTCCAGGAATTAAAAAATAGAGCTACATCCATACCCCATTAAGAGATTAACAGGAAAAAAAAAAAACTATTTTAGATGTGATCATTGCAGTAGATACAGAAAGCACTGAATAAAACCACTAGTCACGTTAAGCAAACAAATCTTAAATAACAAGACGTGGGAGGAAATTTTCCTAACCCAATGAAAGAGACCACCCCCAAACAGAAAGCAAGTATAATCCTCAAAGGGGACGTATTCTCAGCGCTGTAGCTGGTTACAAGCGGAGGACACCCCAGGTCTTGAGCCCCATGCTGGGCCATTAGCCAATGCAACATGGATAAAACAAAGTTTTAAAATGTAAGAACTAGCCAGAAGGTTCTATTTGCAGGTAGTATCGATGAAAGGGTAATGCATGAGAGAAAACACTAGGCAATAATCATGAAAAGGTATTTATAATCTAATAAAAGTAAATCAAAGCAAAACACTGCCTTGCATGTCAGATTGGCAAATAGTTTAACGACAGAAATCAGTGTTGATAACTGAACTGTAAGACGGCACTCAAGTACTCCCTCAGTGGGCACTTAAGTTGGTATGGCTCTTCTGGAAAGCAACTTGTCAATAAATATTTGTTTTTATTTATATGAGTTAATGGGAATATACACTTTCTGAGACAAGGAGTGTGATATTAACATCTTAAAGCTTAGATGCTGATGTCCCGGCATATTAGCAGGCAGTTTTCAAACCTTGTTAGATGAATTAAAGAGACATGTACAAACTATTTACAGGATTAGGATACATTTCCTGCCTTGTTGCAAATATTTTCCCAGTGTGTGATGGATCTTTCATAATGTCTATGGTAGCTCATGCTTTCAAGGTCAGGCAGCCGGAGGGTGGAGGGGGTGGGTCCCAGCCCAGGTGTACCCTAGGGAAGAGCCCACACCCTCACCCACGACACTTCCCCAGATGTGAGGGTGTGGGACTGACGCGGCCAGACGGGGGCAGGAGCCAGGCAGAGCGTGGAGGTGTGCAGTGCCCTCCACTGAGGAGCTGGGGCTTTGTGTCCTGACTCCTGCCATCACTCAGGTGACAGAGGGATGGAGAGGCACAAAAGGCTTGCGCCGGGTGGGGGAAGGTGCTGGGGAATTGTTTCAATTTAATAATTTTAAACAGGGGAATGACAGAATCAAGTTTTTAGGGGGAGAGAGGTGTGACTAGGTGGAGTTGAGAGGATTCTTAGGGCAGGGAAACCAATGAGTTGATACCTTCATGGCAGCTAGCTGCCCTTCCCGCTTGTCTCACGAACCCCGTAGCACCATGAGGGGGCCTGAGTGTAAACCACAGGCTTTAGTTAGTCATAATGTGTCAATATTAGTTCCTCCGTTCTAATACATATTCCACATTAATGCAAAATGTTCCTTATAGGGAGATTGGGGAGTGGGACCAAAGCTGAGGGAGTGTATGGGAACTCTGAATTTTTCAGTCATTTCTCTGGAAGCCTAAAATTTCCCTTACAAATGCACTCTTTGAATGACACCGAAGAAGGTAATTCTAGTGATACAAGAGAGGCTGACCGGGGTTGGGTGGGGAGACAGTGGAGGCGTCTTCATCCCCTACGCAGGGCTCCTTCTGACCCCCCCTAGACCTCTTTCAGGGGAGCACGTTCCGGCCTGCTGCCGTGGGAAGCACATGGCATGGGCGCAGGGGAGGAGCGGGCGGGTTCTTCCTGGTGCGTTGGCTGGGGGATTAGAGTGGGTGGGTGAGCTGTTTATACTGACACTCAAGGAAGGCTCTTAAGAGGGCCCAGCACACAGGACAGGAAGCCTTGCCAAGGCGTGGGTCTTAGCTAGCCCCCCGGGTGGGCTACAGGGGGTGGCTGGTACCTCTTGAGTTCTGAGTCCAAATGCCTGAAGCACCAAGCTGAGCGGGACTTGTACCCTGGGAGGAAGAATGGAACCCAGATGGCTTTTGCAGGGTCCCACCTAGGCAAGCAGGAGCAGCCCACGCAATGCATTTAGAGCTGTGCGCTAAATGCTTCAACAAATGAACGGCACTCAATGCCACTCGACCTGGGCAGTCTCCCCCGCCCCTGCCAGACAGAAAAGCCTATTTTAATAGGCATAGGCATCTTTGGTCTTCCAGAGATTGGAAGGAAAATGAATACTGAGTTCTGGAGGAGTTCACTTTTCCCATTGAGTCTCGTTTCTGGCGAGCCCTGAGTCACAGGCGTGCCGCAGACCGCCTCATGGGACATGCTGGCCCTGGCTTTCTATCCCTTGGCTCCAGGGCTCCCCCAAGAATACCTTGGAAGACTGTCCATTACAGTTGTTTATACTTAAAAAAAAAATTGGAATTGGGTGGGTACTTGTACATTACATGTCATTCATTATTCTAAATGTAATTTTAATCATTTCGACATGAAAGCATCTTAATATTCTCAATAATGGCACTGGTAACTTTAAATATTAAAACCCACATTAGGAATTCCCCTGCCTATGTAAAAACTGCAGTATTTGCATTATGGATTGTGAGTTTGACCCAGTCTATACTTTCTGAGCTCAATTTTAGATGATCCCAGTGCTGGTTCCCAAGCCCACAGCAAATGCCAAGGAGATTAGTGGTAAACAAGGCCCTAACACATCAAAATTAAATGTTCCTAATTACCAACTTTAAACAAAGCCTCACCATGCAGCACGGCTAATTCCTTGCCACGTGTCTGTAGCACTCAGAGAAGGCTTTTAGGACACACAGCATTAATAATTTTTTCGACTGGAGTTCTCATAGGACATCAGATGAAGTCCCTACCCTTAATTTTAATTGCATAGGCTGCATTCTTAATTAAAAACTGTACAAATGGATTTTATGCCATGCCAAAAGAAATCCAAGTTCATTGGTTATAAAACCTTTTAAAAATTGATGCAAATATGTGAATTCCTTAAAAGTTTGAACTCAAAGTCCTCATTTTATGTTGAGTTGCTTTTAATCTAGAGAATAATGAAGTCAACATAAATTAAGGGTTTTTTTTTTTTTTTGGTTGGTTTCTGCCTTTCTGATTTTACGTTTTTCCTTGTAGAGCGAGATTCATTTTAAATTCAAATTCTTTAGAGATTTGTAGGGGGGAATCCTTATTGACCTTTTCTCCCTGGGTTTCGGAAATGAAAGCTCATAAACCCTTTAATAATTTTGCTTATTAAGACACAATTACATCATCTTCAGTGACAATAGGAACCAAGCTTGCCATCCTATAGAATTAAGAAAAGCCTTCTCCAAATGCACATGATTTACTTTTTGTTGTAAATTCATGATTTTCTAATTTAAATAATGTTACTCCAAAATGCTGTCAAAGCCCTCCTCGCTTTTGAACTTTACAACTTTAAACAGAGATGCTCAGAGAAGCCGCACGTCCATTCTCCCTTGTTTTCACTGTGTTTTGTCAAGTAGGATACCTTGTACACAGTGGGCATCTAATAAGTATCGGTTGAACATGTGCGTGCTGGGTCTCCATGACCAGGAGGAAGCCTACCTCTTTTTGACAGGAGAAATTGAGCGGTTGGGTATAGAGAAGTCAGTTATGACTAAATCACAGCCCAGTGTTTCTCTGGTAAAAAATGCCTCTGTGCTATTTATTATAGTAAAAAATGAAACTTTAAAAATGTGCATCTCTAATTTGCATAGAGCTACACTGTCCCGTATACCAGCCAGTGGTCTCATGAAATTAGTTAAAAGTAAATGAAATGTAGAATTTGGTTCCGCAGTCTTACCAGCCCCACGTCTGATGCTCAGGGGCCATACCATCAGTGCAGAAGGTTCTGTTGGGCAGGGCGGAGGTGGGGAGTTTCCACGCACCTGTGTGTGCTCCATTCTTAGCTGTCTCTAGAGCGCGGCTCCTGTCATTTCCACTGTAGCACTCACAAAGCTTAAAACCTTCAAATCATTCAGCTCCTTAGAAGTGTGCCGCCTGCACAAAGCAACCTCTCATCTCTCCCTCCCTGTGTCTCACACTCTTCACCTGCCCTGTCCCATGGCCCTGCCCCCGCAGCACGTGGCCTCTGCCTCTATCTCCCCAGCAGCCCTGTGGTGCTTCATGGAGAGGGGTTTCCACAAAGCATATCCTGCGTGAGGGTCACAGACCTTACTTCCATTTATTCAAGCCCATTTCTCCCCAGTCTCCGCGAGCAGGCATGTCAGACACATCCGGATGCCGTAGGCATGACCAGTGTGTGACAAATAACAGTCGTCGCTACTGATGTGATGACTCTACGTCCTGGCCCCTCCCAGGTTGACAGACAAGGCCAGGCGCGGCAGTCAGACCTGCATTTTCCTCTCCACAAGGTCCTGAAGGTACGCACAGCACTCACACCATCTGAGAGCAACTGTCTGAGCATTACCGGCTCCGACCCAACCAAGGATGAGTTTCATTACCATTTCAAGGAGATATAGCAGGAAAAATGAAATCCCTGTTCAGAGCCTGGAAAATCTGAGTGAAATTATTAGCCTAGTGCGTAACCAGTGCAACTGGGCACATATTCCTTCCCCATACTTCTCAAACATCAGAGAGATTGCCACGTGTGTCAGTCGGCATTGCCCCAGTGCCTGTCATAACACAACTGCAATTTTTAGGTCTCAGGAGTCTATGGTCCAGGTGCTTTGGGCAGCCTTGCCGCACTCGGCTGGGCTTGCTTATGTGTTTGTAGACAGCTGGCAGGTGGGCTGACCTGGCTTTCACCGGGACGACAGAGCTCTGCTACACAGCCCCCTCACCTTCCAGGGGGCTGGCCTATGAAGTCTTCACTGTGAAGAGAGCAGAGGAAGAGAGTGAGCAGAAGCGTGCAAAACTTCTGTAGACCTAAAGCTCAGAACTGGCATGCCATCACTTCCGCCATGTTCTGTGGGCTAACCAGCACCACTAGGGTGCCCAGAGTCAACAGGTGGGAAAACACATTCCATTCTTTCGTGGGAAGAGCTGCAAAGTCACATTGCAAAGGGCGTGGGTCCAGAGACAAGTGAAGGTTTGTGGTTCTTGTTCTCAATATAACAGCTTTATTGATATATAATTCACATACT
Source organism: Ailuropoda melanoleuca (assembly GCF_002007445.2). Taxonomy (NCBI): domain Eukaryota; kingdom Metazoa; phylum Chordata; class Mammalia; order Carnivora; family Ursidae; genus Ailuropoda; species Ailuropoda melanoleuca. The sequence goes on from NC_048223.1 coordinate 126,929,349, forward strand.
GTACAATTCACCCATTTAAAGGGTACAATTCAATGGTTTCTGGTATATTTACAGAATTGTGCAATCATCACCACAATCAATTTTAAAATATTTTCTTAACCCCAGAAAGAAATCCCATACCCATTAGCAATCACTCCCCATTTCCCTCCAGCTTCCCCTTGCCCCCATCCCAGGCAACCACTAATCTACTTTCCATCTCCATAGATATGAGGGCTGTGGCTATTTTTGCAATCCATCTACCCACACAACCTCTTCTTCCATGGGACTGATATGAAATATGCTGTTGCATGAACAAAAGAACTCTGGTCTAGTTGAATAAATAATCTAGTTTCTGTTTCTGTTGCCCCAGGGAGGTTGGGCTAGGGTGCTGAAGCCAGAGCCCACGTTCCATTGTCAGGTATCCTAGACAGGATCTGAAAAGGCCATCCCCTACCAGAACCTCTGTGGAAGGCACACCAGTCCATTCCCTAGGCAGAGACAACGGTCCTCAACCAGGGGCACTATGGCCTGATATTCCATGTAAAACCTGCAAGAACTTCTAGGTTAAGGAAAGTTCAAACATGTTTTTCTCCCATCCCCTCCCCCCATTCTTCTCCATCTGCAAATGGAACCGGGAATGTTGAAATGTTGCAAGAAAAAAGAAAGATGAAAGAAAGAAAGAGAGAGAAAGAAAGAAAGAAAGAAAGAAAGAAAGAAAGAAAGAAAGAAGAAAGAAAGAAAGAAAGAAAGAAAGAAAGAAAGAAAGAAAGAGAGAAAGAAAAGAGAAAGAGACTCTCATGGTATTTCTGATCCAAGCAGAAGCAGAAAGTGCCAGGGATCTCATGGGAGGACCTCTTCTCAATGATTTTCAGTTGAATTTTCACAGGCCCATGAGGTTAGGATAGTTAAACAAACTTTGGATAAATGCCGCTGGCTTTTTATTCATTTATGAACTAACCCTTCAATTCTTTTGAGGTTCAACTATCAGCACTTTCTACAGAGCCTGAAAACAAAATGTTTCAATATGATTGGAATACACAGTGTTCAGAAAATGTCATAAAATGGAAAATAAAAGCCTGGCATTTTGTTTAATAGAATTATTCAGAGACTTCTTCATAAATTTCGTTTACACAGAAATTCATTTGGGTCAAGTTGAGTAAATCAGCAAATTAGCTAGGTTAGTCCCTGACTTAATTCAGCAGCTTTTCAGCATTCTAAACTTTCTGCCCAGTTGGCTCTGTCTGCTGTGGATTTCAAATGTCTCACCATGAAGAACAGCCAGGAGAAAACTGTAAATTTGATCCTCCAAGCGAGAGAATCTATTGAAGGCCTGCACTGTCCTATCATGGGTCCGACAAAGCTGCTGGAACGAAATGAAATGGGGTCTTATGAATAATGTCAAGATTGTCTTCTCAAACTGACCCCCCCTTGCTTCCTTTCCCTTTCGAGGGGAGGACAGCTGGAGCCAGACAAACTCAGAGACATTACATCAGGGAGAAACAGGGAGGGGGAGAGGGAGCAGAGAGAGCGGGGGAGAGAAGGAGAAAGAGCTGCAGGGAGAGAAAGATGGAGGGACGGGGGGGGGAGAATGAGGAGGATGGGGGTGCTGACAGGCACCAGGCATAGCACATTGCATTTGTAGATTTTCCTTGTTCCAAAACTATTCACGGGATGGGGGAGAGAAGCAAAGAGAGAGGAAAGAGAAGTGGGGGTACAGCTTCCACACAGCACCTAGAAGTGCTTTGTTTGTTGAAATAGAGAAAAGCTCCAGGAACGCAGGAAAGTGGGCTGAAGGGGGGAAGCTAGGCTCCCCTGCCAAACCAGCCTTTTCTCTGTAGGGCTTTTGTTTCTTCAAAGGTGCTGTAAAGCCTGAAAGGAAAAGAAATGAGGAGCTAGAATGTTATTCTTTTCAGATCTTTCTTTTGCTGTTGACTTTGATTTCGGACTGCACAACCTGCCCGCCTTGGCTTTGCTTTCCTTCTCCACCCCACTTTGGTGCCATGAATGAAGTTTATCAGCCAGTGACCGGCTTGTCGTTAGCAATCCAGGTAATAGCGTACACAGGCTACATTTGCATGGATTCCTTTACACCTTGAAAAGTGACATCTTGTCTTCGACTTCCTATTTCAAAGACTTACTTGAGACTATTTTGCAGAATCTTGAAACCGCCAGAGTCCTTGAGGGCCCACGTGTAATTGTTAAGCCACGCGCCAGGAAAAGAAAAACACATGCGATGCCAAAACCTACCTGACTTGTCCTAGAATCTTCAACTTGACCTGGAAACTTGAGATTCCTTCTAAATATATTTTGGCTCCTTCCCCAGGTAGAGGAATAACAGAAAAAGGTGACTAGTTAAAGACCATGTTTTCCTTTCACTCCTACTCCCAAGGTTTTATGATCAAAAACAAAGAAACAAACACCTCAGTGCAAGTCCCGCCCTCCTCTGTTCTCTCACTTTCTCTTCCTAACCACCCCCCCTTCCCTTCCTGCACTGCCAACCCCACTGTCCTTGATCTCTCTAATTCACACTTGGGCTTGATATTTGAGTACCTGTGATTCCGGGCATTGTGCAAGGCACTGAGAGTGCCTGGGTGAGCAAGACACAGTCCCCGTCCCCAGACACCTTCTGGGCCAGCGAGAGAAACTGTGATACTGTGCGATACATTCTCGCCAGAGGTATATACTCAAGCTCCCGACACCTAGAGGAGAGAAGCACTGACTTTTTTGGGGAAGTTAGAGATGATTTCATGGGGGAGGGGTGATATTTTAACAGGATATTAAATATGAGGTCAGTGTTTTCAAGGCAGAGAAATGAGAAGAAAGTGTTGCAGGAGCAGGAACAAGGCACAGCCAGTGCAGATGATGGATCTGGGCCGCTCATACTGTGTTCAGGAGAAAGAGAGTCATGCAAGACCAAAGCTCGGTGCCTGCAGCACAGAAGAGTAGGGAACAAACCCAGTGTGGCCACCTGCAATGGGCTGTGTATTCCTGGAGGAGTCTGGGCTTCTTATGTACCTTGGATGGTACTAATAGATGGCTGCAAGTTGGCTGGAGAACTGGGAGGACCAGAAACAAGATCACCTGCCGAGAAGTTATTGTGGTCATCTAAGCAAAGAAGGGGCAGATATAAGAGGCCTCAGGGGTGAATGGACATGATCCTGTGACCAGTGGACAGTGTAGAAAGGCTCAAAGGAAAGACTACGGGTGCCCGAGGGGTCTAGATAACACCAGGAAGCTAAGGATGGTGACTTCGCATCAGCCATAAAGCAAACCCCATGGGGAAGATGTGAAGGGCAGGGCTGAGAAAGGCAGAGAAAGTGACTTCAGCTTTTTCATNATGGTACTAATAGATGGCTGCAAGTTGGCTGGAGAACTGGGAGGACCAGAAACAAGATCACCTGCCGAGAAGTTATTGTGGTCATCTAAGCAAAGAAGGGGCAGATATAAGAGGCCTCAGGGGTGAATGGACATGATCCTGTGACCAGTGGACAGTGTAGAAAGGCTCAAAGGAAAGACTACGGGTGCCCGAGGGGTCTAGATAACACCAGGAAGCTAAGGATGGTGACTTCGCATCAGCCATGAAGCAAACCCCATGGGGAAGATGTGAAGGGCAGGGCTGAGAAAGGCAGAGAAAGTGACTTCAGCTTTTTCATAGTCAAGGTGCCTGCATGAGCAATCAGTGCAGAATTATCCAGGAAGCCAGTGAAGGACAGAAATGATTCTGAGGAAGAGCTGGGGTCAGAAGAGGAAAATGTGGCATTTGTAAGCATGTCAAGCACAGCCTAAAGTCTTAGAAAGACTGAAATGACCCAGAAACATTCCATAAAAGAAGGAACAGAGCATGAAGTACCATGACACGTTACTGATATAAAATGTGATAAGATACAGGCCTGGTCCTCAACTCCACTCACCTGCCCCTGAAGAGGGGCAAAATGTTTACACAAACCAGGAGACAACAGACATCAAGCCAATAAATGCGATAAATTGTCATGAGCCACTTATAAAGGTGAGCATTTACTGATTACATTGGTGGCTCATAGTAGAGTGTTGAGAGTAGAGGATGGGAAAGAAAGAGAGGAGGACAGGGAGAGACTCTCAGAGGAAGAAGGTTAGAACTGGTCCCTGAAGACAGCAGGAATTCAATAGGTAGATGAAAGGTGGGAGAGCGCCCAGAGGACAGCAGGAACCGAGCCATGGAGGTGTGAAACAGCCAAGTTCTTTAGTTGGGTCTTAGCTGGGGGTGCAAGGTGGAGTTTGGAGGCCATGGTGAGAGAAGAGGCTGAGAATACGTTAGGAGGCTAGATTAAGGGATCGTTTATGCCAAGAAAACCAATTTAGATTTCACCTTATGATCAAGGGAGAAATATCAAAGAATTAGGCAAGATGGCAACATGGCTAGGTTTGCAGTTTTAAAAGGTCATTTTGACGTTTGATGGAAGGAGATTTAGAGAAGTCGGAGATGTAAGGAAGGCAGACTGATCAGAAGGCCATTCTATCTGCAGATGAGAAGAGTAATAGTTTGAACTATGGGTGGGAGAGGAGAGAGACCACAGATTTTAAGAAGAGAAAGGAACATCAGTAAGAACTGGTTGCTGGTGGGGCGCCTGGGTGGCTCAGTTGTTAACGTCTGCCTTCAGCTCAGGGCATGATCCCCGGGTCTTGGGATCAAGCCCAGCATCGAGACCCGCATCGGGCTCCTTCATTGGGAGCCTGCTTCTTCCTCTCCCACCCCCCCTGCCTGTGTTCCCTCTCTTGCTGGCTGTCTTTCTCTCTGTCAAATAAATAAATAAAATCTTAAAAAAACAAACAAAAACAAAAAACAAAACCAAACAAAAAAAAGCAAAACTGGCTGCTGGTGCAACTGTTGAGGAATGAGGTAATTAACAGTAAAAGACACCTCTTAGGTCCAGGCGGGGGCTTGGTGGACATTGCAGACCAAGATGGGGAATCAAGGCAGAAAAGCTGTTTAGGGATGATGGTAAGGTGAGATGTAGGGAGAAAGAGGGGCTTGAGAAAAGTGACCATCAAGCTCTGGGGGGGGGCTCCATGTTATCATGACCATTGGCATATCTATATTGAGCCCTCAAATTACAGTTTTTACCATTAAAATGCCAAAATACAAATTGTACATTAATATATATATATATAATATATATGTTATATATTATATATATATTCAAATATTTATCTTCAGACATTAACCCATCCCCAACTTCTCCCAAATTTCCAGTAAGCACTTTCCTGCTAGAAAACTAACCAGACACAGCTAAATTCACTGAAAACTAAAGGTAATGATACTACAGGTGTGTCTAGTTGCCTACTTCATCAACCCATATGGGAATCCAAGTTCCTCTCGGTCTATTCATTCAAGTTCCAATTTGAATTTTTACCATAGTGTGAAATTAATGTAATGGGCAAAAAGCACAAAATTAACACAAATAGTAAGTACCAGATATTCCTAATTTTTTTTTCTGAGCATAATAATGTCTTCCAGAGTAGGTAGTGTGGATTATCTGCAAATAATTATCCAACAACTATTGTGTAATGGCATTACTCATCTCTTTCCTGGGATAATATCATCATTGAAAACTACCATGTGTTTGCTAAGCAAACCTGTCACCTCTTTTAGCATATTTACAGAGTAAGTTTTATGACAATTCTCTGTTCTTTTCAAAAGCCAAGCCAAATACTTGTTCCCCTAGAATAGCTAACAAAGCAGGTACCACCAAAAAAACAAAACAAAACAAAACACCAATAAATGAAATAAAATAAAAAAAGACTATTGAGAATAATTTGTAATATTAGAACTTGATTTTTATAATTAAAAATAAACTATTAAAATGCCCTCTTTATTGGTATCTATTGTCTAGTGACCTGATTCTATTAAAACTGCCCATTATTAGAAGGACCCCCCAGAAGAGAAGACATAATAAAAATAAAAGTAAGAGAGGGGTGAGTTTAGAGAAGCACAGAGAAGATGAGACAGAAATACTATAAAAGCACAGCTTCAAGACTCCCAACCAAGTCATTACTCTCTTACATTTCAGAGCTTGAAATAAGTCTTCACAAGTCATTTTACCAGTTTCCTTTGCCTAGGAGTTCTGCTTCCATTTAGGATATGGAAAGAATTAATAGAGCTTCGCTCCCACCCAAACAATGAGGGGAAAAAAGGATAATCTATAAGTCTTACATTTTCTTAACCTGGTATCACAAGGCGACTAGGTGAATTGAATTCTGAATGGTGACAAGCCTCTCCTAAGAAACATAAGACATACTAATGGTTTTCCCTTTGGCAGTGCATGGATTAAAGAGGCAGACGCCATGAAAGCAAGTAAAAAGAGAAAAACTGTAATTTTAACAAACTCCTTAAGATCAAGCGTGGGCTGAAATGAGAATTTTAAATCCTTGACAGCCTTGGACACAAATTAAGTCCACGAGACCTCACAAGCTCTTTCCACAAGACACTACTAAGCGCTTGCAAGAAAGCCTGGGGAAGAGAGAAGACCTACAGGGGTCATCATCAGCACATATGCACTAAACCCTGCTTCCCAGAACTTTGTCTTGTCTTTTTAAGGAAAAGTCTTAAACTACTGTGGAAGGGACAGGAAATCCCTACCTCACCCAAGGACATAGGCAAAGACCTACTGTCCCTATAGAGGAGGTAAAGATAAAACATAGTTCTCCCTGCTCTAAACAGGAGCTTTGAAGTCTGTTTCTGGAAAAGGGGCAGGAAACACGCCCCCACCAAAGACACTGTTATGAGATACACAGCAAAATTTGGCTGCCTGGTGAAGAGAGGCAGACACACTAAGGAACCCCTTTTAAAGTACACATATACATATCCTGCCTAAGACTAAGGCATCTAGGAGAGCTGAGCATCACACCCTAATCTCACCCTGAGCCTTATGCCAATTATAGTCTTCCTGAACTGTGGAGCATAGAAATTGCTGAAAGATGAAGATGTGACAGGGACACTGAAAAACCCTTGGGCATCCAAAGCCCTGACAAGGAAAGAGATTGCACCAGCCCATCGATGGAGGAATTTCCAGTCCATCATGCACTAAATATGACCATAGCAACAATAAAACCCAAATGCAGCCGAGCTAGTGATAAGACTGACTCAGCACACCACAATAATGATGCAGCAGTGGGGGGGGCGGGGGGGTAGGTCCATTTTAACATAAATGTATTTTACCTCAGGATCCAGTCTTCTACGTTTAATGCCCTTCATTAAATCAAAAATTACAAAACACATGTTCACGCTTGTGCGAACTCGTGTGTACACACATTCACACACACAAGCAAGAGTGCAAAAAAAAAAACAAAAACCTTCAAGAGGTAAGGTAGTCAATAGAAATAGACCAAGAGATGAACCAAATATTGAAACTAATAGGGCGCAGCTTCAAAATAACCAAATTCAATACATTAAGGATCTAATGGAAAAGTAAACAATTTGCATGAACAAATGAGGTAAGCCCAGCTATGTGATGGAGACTAGGAAACAGAGTCAAATGGAAATGGTAGAAATAGGAAATATATCAGAAATAAAGAATTCTTTCAATTGACACAATGGCAGACTAGACAGTAAAAATGATATCATTTTAATAATAATAATAATAAACAGTGACTTTTAAGCTAAATCAATAGAGACTATCCACCAGATAAAACAAAGAGAGGAAATAGAGGCAGTCGAGGCAGGGAAGAGAAACAGAACAGAACTCCCGAGACCTGTACCGCAATATCAAATGTTCTAACACACGCAAATAAGCCCAGAAGGTCAAAAAGTGAATGGGGTAGGAGAACATTGTAAGAGATAATGACCAAGCATTTTCCAAAATTAATAAAAGATAAGCAAGACACAAACTAAGAAGCACAAAGAACTTTGGGAAAATTAAGTACACACACATACACAAACACTTTAACACATCATGGTCAAACCATAAAAGAAACAAATGAACAACAACAACAAAAAAAAAAACAGTGAAAATCTTGAAGACAAAAGAAACCTTATATACAGAGAAACAAAGATGAGAAATATCAGAGACTTCATGTCAGTAACTTTGAAAGCCAGCAGACAAGAGTGACATTTTTAAAGTAATGAGGAAAAAGGCAATAACAAACAAGCAAACAAAAAAAGAACTATTAACCCATAATTTTATGGCCAGTAAAAATACCTTTTATTTTTATTTTTTTTAAAGATTTTATTTATTTATTTGACAGAGAAAGAGAGAGAGACAGACAGCGAGAGAGGGAACACAAGCAGGGGGAGTGGGAGAGGAAGAAGCAAGCTCCCAGTGGAGGAGCCTGGTGTGGGGCTCGATCCCAGAATGCCAGGATCATGCCCTGAGCCAAAGGCAGACGCTTAAGGACTGAGCTACCCAGGCACCCCTAAAAATACCTTTTAGAAGGAAAAAAAAACAAAGCCTATTTCATAGAAACAAAAGCTGAGCAAATTTATTATCAGAACTACACCACAAAAAATAGATAGATAGATGATAGATAGATAGATAGATAGATAGATAGATAGATAGATAGATAGAAGATAGATAAGTTAAAGGAAGTTTTTCAGACAGAAGCAGTATGATACCAGGTAAAAATACAGTTCTACACAAAGGCATGTGCGCCTTCTCAAAAATGGTAAAAATGTTGGTTAATATAACATAATTTTTAAGATTTTTAATTCATTTAAAGGATATCTGATTGTCTAAGGCAAAGAATAAAAATATATCGTGGCTTTACAACATACACAGACTATATTGTGTAGCAACATGGCGCTAAAAATGGGAGAGAAAAAGTGACAGTTTACTGGTGTAAGATCAGAATGCTCTACTTATGTGGTATAATAGTATTTCAAGGTGATTGAGGTGAGGTAAGAACAAACCCTATAGCAGCCTGTAAAAAATATAAAAGTGGTATAATTAACAAATGAATTGTGGAGATTATTTTAAATTATAAAAAATACTCAATTAATCCAAAAGAAGACAGAAAATGAGGAAAAGGGAAACAAAAATAGGCAGGATAAATAGAAAATAATAGCACCCAACCACATTAGTACTTTACTCAACCTTATCAATAATTGCATTAAATGTAAATGGTTTATACACCCCAATTAAAAGTCAGAGAGCATCAGATTGGGTAAATAAAAGGAAGACCTAACCTCATGCTATTGATAAAAAAAAAAAAAACTACATTAAATATAAAGAGACATAAAGGTTAAAGTTAAAGAATAGAAAATAAATATCAAGAAACACTAATTAAAAATCAAAATAGGGGCGACTGGGTGGCACAGCGGTTGGGCGCCTGCCTTCGGCTCAGGGCGTGATCCCGGCGTTATGGGATCGAGCCCCACATCAGGCTCCTCCGCTATGAGCCTGCTTCTTCGTCTCCCACTCCCCCTGCTTGTGTTCCCTCTCTTGCTGGCTGTCTCTATCTCTGTCGAATAAATAAATAAAATCTTTAAAAAAAAAAATAAAATAAAAATCAAAATAAACCTGAAGTGGCGATGTTAATATCTGGTAAAAAAAAAAAAGTTTGATAAAGAATGTTACTAGGGACAAAGATAAGTTTTAGATAATAGTAAAGAGATGACTTCATTAAGAAGATACAATTTTATTAAGGATGTATGCAGTGAGGCACAGGGTTGCATGTGGGAAAACATCAGGACCTATGCAGTCACATTTTGAGTGTCCCTGGATTTTCCAGGATTTTTCTGGGCCATAATAACTTTGGAAGACATTGGCTCCCATTTAACACTCAAGTACCTTAAATGGTTATATGGGATGCTGCGAATGAACTATACCTTATCCACTTTGGGATGATTAATAATAACACATAACAATAACCCAGACAAAATCAGAGCACCACACAGCCCTCAGGTTAAGCTTCCTATCTGTCTTTAACTCTCTGAGACACATCAATTTAACCATAATCACACCAAGGCAGGTGGACAAGAGGGAGAAACAAAGAGTAGAAAACTGGCAAGAAAACTTTTATTAACTCATAATTAAAATATTAGTGATAACAACAACAATAATAACAGACACTGTTAGAAAGTGCCTCCAGGTTCCAAGAACCATGCAAATAACTCTGAGTTGACTCCTTCAATCCTGTCCACAGTCCTCTGAGCACGATTAGCCTCATTTTCGGAATGGAGATCATGAGGCTTGGGGATGTTCCATGCTGCCTGCCCAGGTCACTGCACTGGTAAATGGTGAAACTGAGATTCAAACCAAGTTTGCCTGAATGAGCAAATCTCACTTGAGTATGGTGGTTGAGAACAATGACTTTGAAGCCAAACATTTACTGAACATTCCCTTTGCTCGAGAAGCCAATTAGCAGCTATGAAGGCACGTGGGCTAACAGAGTCTTTATGGGTAGTCTGGTGGCAATGCAAACAGCCTCTATTCATGAAGCTGGCTCCCAGGACCACGATCAGAGGCCACAGGTAATTGGAAGGAGGTGGCTGATGGTTATTTCTAAGGGCAAACAGATTAAAATCTACTCTTTTGCCTTCCCCCGAACAGCACTTGTCTCAGGGCTAGAAAAAAATATATAGCCTTTAAATTGACTTCACCATCTGTTTTGAATAATTTTGCATAATGCGAATAGGCCCTCTAATTCATCATCTCAGATTAGAATCAGGATTTTTAAAAGGAGATGCAAAGATTGAATTTGGTCCTCGTGAATCAGTAAGAGAAACTGAGGTGGGGAGACACCATTTTTCCACGATCACTTATTTACTTAGGAGATAAATGAGGCAAAACCCAGCATTTTTGGCCTGAAGGATTGTGGTTTGAGGGTGATGGGTGCTTTAGGGTATGAGCCTTTCAAATCCCGCCGGGGAGGGGGGTGCAGTTGTTTTGTTCTGTTCCTTCTGGACGTCCCAGCAAGGACTGGCCAGGCACCGGGTCATCCCAGCAGGGAGTTTCAGGTGACCCCGCCAGGACACGCTCTGAATCTCCCCACTGCAAGCCACACCCTCCACATCTGCTCCTGGCTGCACCAACAGCCTCGCATGTGTTTCCTATCCCCGGGCACACCCCCATCCCACCCCACAGCGCAGTCAGAGACCTGGCCTCCGGTCCCAGGACTGATGTGAGGCTGGGAACAGTCTGGGCTGTCTCTGATATATGACGTGAGAGAGAAGAAGACTGTACAGGGTGGGCTGCCAGGGTTACCGAGCATTCCATCTTCAACATCCTGCCTCCCTCCTCTGGCAGCAAGGATGGGCCTGTCTTTAGATGGGTCGCGGTGGCGGGTGCACATGTGTGAGAAAGGGCGGGAGGGTGTCTCTCAGCTAAGCCACTCCGTTAGAATATCAATGCCTGAAGCAACCCACTTAAAAACTTTAAAAATCTATTAAATTTCTATATATTTTTCTTTCATAATTAATACACACGTTAGTTTTGACAAAAATGTGTGTTACGGGTATGGAGACACAACTTAACCAGTTAACAGTATTGCATTCCAAGTATAACAAATAATTATTTGAGTATTCAGGTCATCTGAAACCTATACCCTTAACTAGAATGACGCCTTATTTATTTTCTTTCATCCTTCTAGTATTTTGATGAAGAATATAAGATGGTGGGGGGGTGGGGAGAACTTGGTTTCCCAAGGGAGCAGAACCCTCATCATCTCAGGCAGCCATGAAATGCGTATATTTTGACAAAGCCCACCAGCTGCACAAGGAAAACCAGATTCTAATTAACACTGCCCCAAATCTCTCTTCTTTTGTTCAGTACCTTTTTTTTTTTTTTTTTTTTTTTTTTTTTTTTTTGTTGTGGTTCAAATTGGCACAGGCACGGAAAGTGTGCTCACAGGAGAATTTTAATTTATTGATGTTTCTTGCCCCTACTGTACATTCCAGCTCCTATTTGGGGTAATGGATGAAGCAGATGTTTGACACCGCAGCACTTCTTCATAACTTCACTCTTCAAAACCAGTTTTACAAGTACTTACTCCTATGGGTTCCCATCGACACAGGAAGCTGAGGTCATCGTGAAACATGAGGCCGGGGCAGGAGCCTGAACTCATGTGCTCTGCAGCTGGGCCTCCATCTTTCGAGCACGTGACCGATTTATGAAACAGCCATAATTTTCAGCTTATGGACAAAGAAATAAAAGTGTTGACACCATTATTGTAACATCTGTGAAGGGAAAAATACGAGCCGATTTCTAAGTGCACAAATGGTACCAGAGTTATAAAGATTCTTTTATGCTTAATTGTATTCATTATCTGCAGTAATTATTTCTAACACAAGCAGTTTCTTCCAATTTAATGTCAACCTAAAAGGTTAAGACCTTACAATAGAGTCATTTCTATGTCATGATTTGTTCAGTCTGCAAAGTTAGGCTAATTGGTAAAGCAAGAATTGCTTCTGGGAGCTCGAGTGCCTTGGTTTCCACTTGTCTGGATAGAGCAGATCTCGCTGTTAACATCACCAAAGGGTACAACAGGGCAAGATCCAAAAGGATGCCCAGGCGTACAGTCTGAACCGTATTTTTGTCATCAGTGGAGGGACTACTGGAAGTTCTGTGTCTCCGCTCTAGCTGAAGCATCCTTGTAAACAAACTTCTGAAATCGAGGGTGCTGATGTTGAGTGATGCATGGGGGCAGAAGGCTCTGGAATGCTCTGCTGGGCCACTTATGGATGAGAAGCTGGCCTCACTAGCTTAGACAATGATGGCATGTGTTCCTTGTGCAACAGATAAAAGCTCTGGTGATCCAATCCTCCTGTTCAAATGCGCAGAGGTGACACCGGGTCCCCAAGCCTCATCCAACAGGTAAGCCCTTTTACCTGGTGGCTCTGTCTGCAAGGGATTGTGCCATGAAAACAACTAGTAGTGTAGGGGGTTGACAGGACCACCATAATGCTGGATAAGTACCTAACATCATGTGTGCATATGTGCACATGTGTGTGCAGGCCGGAGGACTCAGAGAAGGGGCACAGAATATTCCATCCTAGCCTTCCAAATAGTCCCTGAGTGAGCTCAAAAATTTTGCCTATAAAAAAGTTTGCCCTGGAGATCACCCTGGCCACGCTGAGCAAGCAGGCTCTACCCATGTAGGTTGCGATGCAGGGGCCTGGAGTGGCTTCCTCAGCCCCACCCTTCACCTCACAGCAGGACCCCCTTGCCTGCTGACATAAGATGTCAAAATGCTAGAAAGCTGAAGGTCATTTTTGTCTCTTGATCTTTCTCCAACCATTTAAAATCAGCCATTTCTTTGCATTAGCTGTAATAAACCCCAGCTTGTTTTAACTTAAGAAAGTCCGTTGTCGGCCCTGTCAAGTTCACGAGATGATGGACCTTCTTTTCATGTCGACCCATCCGCCCAGACGCTTCCTTCACCTCCTGTCGCAATAAGTCTCGTGTTAGCTTCAATTGCCTGTAAACCAGTTGAGGCAAGGCTTGGGCTTGTGTAAACGTCCTACTGAAAGGTGACACTCGGGGGCAGTAAAAGTGAAGGAAGAGGGGATCGGATAGGGTGGGAAGCAAATGTGAGGTGATATGTCACCTCCCTGGCCCCGCTTTACCATAAACTCCAAGCTACCTGAACACGGCCTGGCAGGTGCCCCTCTCAGACTGATGGAGTGTCATCAGATGGACTGTATGGAAAAACCATGCCCAGAGTAGTGTCCGCTGCTGGGAGTGATGCAGAGGGACTGGCCCTTGCCTCCCATTGGTCAAAGTGTTCCCAGCATGGAGCCAAGCCCCCCTCACACCTGGGTTTCATCACCAGGGAAACCCTTCAGGTCATGATACAAAGTCCATCTGCCTGATCAGGACCTGGTGCGCAGACATCTAAGACCAAGTGCTTAGGACCGATGTGATCTGTGTGTAAATACTGATTGTTGTGGGATCTTCTGCCATTGCACCTACCTCACAGGTATGGAGACATCAGAATCAACGTGGTCATCATTTCTGCCAGGTTGACCAAAGGACAGTCCCAGAAAACAACTCTGCACCCTCAAAAGCATGAGGCTGACCCTTTCACCACGCAAGATAAATGACGCTCTCTTTGATACCTAGTGCCACCCCTAACAAAAAGAAAAAATTACAATAATATGAGCGTGATTCTCTTCCAAGAAGTAATTTGGATATGTGCCGATGGGTGTCGTCTGCCAGACTGCGGTGCTTTGTCTCTCCTCTGCTCACCACAGCAAATTCAGGTCAGATAATTAGCACTTGTCTTTATGCCTTACGCTTTCTGAATTTCTGCAGTACCATGAGTAGGAGGTAAAAGTTCTGAAACCTTCCATGAGGTTGTTGTTGCCATGGAAACCACTCCCTTGGAATTCTCATACTTATTCCCAGTTGGTGAGCAGGAGATGTTCCAAACCAAATACTGGAAGAGTTCTGAAAGCCAGGCAGAAGACAGGAGGGCATGGGGAGTTTGGGGAGTCCCCAGAAGGTGACAGTAAGGATAAAGGAATCAAGGCGGATGAGGATATAACCTTCCATCTGTCTTCTGTCTGGTGAAGAGACTTGGACCCGACATACCTGTCCTTGTAATATGTCACCCAGGGAGCTCCATGCCCAGGCTTCATAGGACAGTATGAGCTTGTCATGCTTGTAGAGCTGGACTGACCTCGCACTACCACCTTCCTTTTCAAATAACCAGCTGCATGACCTCGGGTGAGCCATGCCCATTTTCTGGGCTTCTGTGCCTGCATGTCTATGAGTGAGGCTTCTGGCTGGTTACGACCCGAAGTCCTTTCTGCTCTAGGGAATTACGATGCTTTTAAATGCAATGGCAGAAGTTCTGGTTAATGGTTGGCTGGTCTGGAGTCTTCTCCTACAGTGGGCCAAACTAAGATCTCCAATAAGGTTAGGCTTGAGGGTGCCTCGTCTGTAGAAAGATCCTTGAGGGAGTGACAACTCTAGGTCTTTCTTCACGGGGAATTGGTCATTGCGATTGACTTTAGTGGGCTTCAACAGAAATTATTATCAGTAAAACTTCCATTTATTTTCAAATCATTTCCAATAACATTGTGAGGAATAAGGACAGTGGACAGACAGGAGACTGTGTCAGTCCTTATAACTAGCTTGGGAGGGGAGTGTGATGGGTATGACTACTCCACTCCCTCAGATGAGGAAACAAAGGGTCAGAGAAGTCAAATGGCAGGGAGCCACACGGACAGGACATGCTTGAGGCATTCCATCCCAAGCCTCTTGTTCTGCCCGGTGCCAGCCTCTGGTTCAACATCCTCTCAATTCAAGAGGAAAAAATACTTACCCAGTTGTCAGGCACCCTACCTCATTGCTCGGAGAAGCCTATGGATTTGAACTTGAACCTTGGCCCTTCTTGGATTGTGGGTAGTATTTTGCAGCAATGGATTGCTGCCCCAAGGAGGCACGAATGAGTGTTTAATGCTTAAGATATATTCTTGCTAGATCAAACTCAAAGAGAAAGTCTTTGAATCTGTCCTCCAGGCTGGGGAGGGAGTGCAGGGTGAATGGCAGTCTACGGTAAAGAACAAAGATGGAAAAGGACAGCAGCGGGAACAGAGGAGGCTGGAGCAGTTGCTTCACCCACCTGCAAATCCTCCAGGAGGAGAGGGGGAACCAGCAGGCGGATCCCCCGAGCTGTGTGGATGGCCCTTTGCATCCCTTCTATCAGTGAGGTGTACCCAAAATTTTGCAAGAGTGGGAAGGATGATGGTTTGTACATAAAACCTATTTCTCCTTGAGCAGTTTTAAAGTCAAATTTTGGAATTTCAGTGTGTGCATGTGTGGGAGGTGAAGGGATGGGAGAGAAGGGACAGAGTCGGCTGCGGGGTTTACAGGAAAGCAGCGGGGCCCTAAAATATGCATATGCCGGGTACTAATTTGAGTGCATTTTCCCTGAATTTAAGGGAACTTATACTATGGTTGTGCCAGACTATTCAACAAATGTCTCAGGCTATTTGGGTTTTGTCTCTGATTTTTTGAGTTCTAACTGCTTCATTCATATTAGGGAACAAAGCATCCATATTTTAAGACTGATTTATGAATATATCCTGCTACAAACCAATTTAGAATTCAGTCCCCTCCACTCCGTGCTGAATTAAGATACTGACATCTGCCAGGAGCAATCGGTTGAGATGAGTTTGAGGGTTGGTTGTTTTGTTTTGCTTTGTTTTAAAATACAGCACAAAATGATTTTAAGTGAAATTCCCAGGAATATAATTTGGGGCAAAGACAATCGAATGCTTAATGAACTCTATTCCCGAGCCTGCTATTTTTATCCCCATTCGTCTTCTCCGCTTGCATGTCCCCGTGCAGCCGTGCAGCCGGCGGTGGCGGCTCGGGGGCCGCAGAGGCAGAGACCGAGCCCGGGCCTCGCGGGTGGCGCTCCCAGCTGGAGGAGAAAGGCGGCTTCCCCAGGGCTGTGGCCNATTGCCACGGCTGCGAGGAGAGGGGCCGGCCTGCCCCACCACGCTGGCTCCATCTGCTTCAGGAGCTGGGGAGCACACCCCCCACTTCTGTATTTGTACTGCTGTCTCTGCTTTCCCACTTGTTTCCATAACTCCCGGCAGCAAGTAGGGGCTGGTTATTCCCATTTCTCAGGTGAGGAAGTGGAGATTAAGGAAACTGCACACAGCCGTGCCGTCCAGCACCAGGGACACAAGCAGGGCCTGACTGCTCTGCGCTGGGGCTGTGCCAGCCTGCGGTCACAGTCACCACGGCGTCGCTGGGGGATGCCCCGGAGCAGGGCATCACTGAATGGGAAGCCGAGGAGCACTGAGATCCTCGGTGCAATCGAAAGTCTTTTTTTTTTCCTTTCAGAATCATCTTGTCTTTAAGTCATCTCGAAATCTCTAGCGAAGAAGGCTGAACACCATGTCCTAAGGCTCGTGTGCCTGCGGGGCTGGTGCACACACATCCCCACCTGCATCAGCAGGAAGTGCAATGCTTGGAGGTCTGTGGGGGGCGAGAGTGAAGGATCGTAGGTGTCAGCACCCTGGGGCCCCTGGAGGTCCTCAGGGAGGGAGCCAGACTCCACAGAAGATTCAAGTCCAGAGTGCTTTTGACCCAAAGCAAAGGGAG